>NC_051163.1:24914193-25126693 GCF_013339745.2 Dermacentor silvarum
TGACGCGCATCCACTTAGCGGAGTGCTTGCTTCGCACTCAGCGAGAGACTCGTCAAGCTACTTGTGACAGCAGCGCGTCATCGTTTTCTGCCCTGCGATTGCTGCCGATCGGTGGAGAGATGGAAAGGCCCGGGCATCCTAACATTGCATTCACGCCGGCGTGTTACTAAAAAGGCAAGATGAGACAAAAAGCGAGGAGAGAAGCGAGTGGCGAACTTTCGCCAAGAGTGCGACTGTGTGCCTAGTTGCCTGATAAAAACAAAAACAAAACAAAACACCATCAAAAAAAAAAAAAGGATCTTAGCAGTCACGCGCTGGTAATATTGCTTGGTGCCGATTGCGCAAGCATTGCGCATTCGTTCAATAACGGCATTCAGCGCTTCGAGCTGTACCCTGCAATCTAAGTGCCTTTGCTGACGCAGGCAGAGAGCATAGCTTAGCCGGGGGAAAGAGAGGTAGAGGCAGTATTAAATAAAGCATGAAATAACGAAAGGAGCAATTTTTTTTTTTCATTTGTATAAGCCAGAAATGAAACGAGGTAGGAACATGGAAACAAATTCATGTGACAAAAAGCTTGACGGGATGGTATACCCTTTTTGATTATATGTATGGTAGAGGGGCACTCATGAGCGAATGCAATATCAACGTGTAAGCACCGCAGTACGCTGTATTAGATCTTGGGAGAAGGCCCGCTCAAGCAGAAAAAAATGTTAGTTTTCTTCACAATTCACGAGATAGGCATAAAATTTATGATTTTTAAAGTAGATCTCGAGGAGCATTGTGGTGAAAAAATGTACGAACACACCGTTCAATTGATTGATATAGGCAGTTAAGTGAATTTGCGAGATGGCTGTTCTTCACAAACATACCGCCTGAACGACAGTCATTTTACCAATGTGTCCGTCAGTCTTATTCTCAAACAGTTCCAAGTGTGCGAATACCCTACTTCTAGCAACAAAAACTCGCGTTTGAATTATACGCTCTTGCACAACTGTTCAGGACCTCGTCGCTCTTATGTTGACATATTGCACGTACGTTCACATTATTGGCCGAATGTTTGTTCGCACTGTTGACGCAATGAAAACATTTCGGGCGAAATTGTTCAGCGAATTTTTTTTTTTCATCGTTGACTTTTCTTGGCTCGGCGTTGACCATAATTTGATCACGTCGTTCATACTTACGAGTTTTTGACGTCCATACACACTCCGGCGGCTCGAGGTGCGCTTCAGATACTGGATGCGCTGAATCCGGTACTGACCAGTCTTGAGAAGCACCATGGCTGCTCCTCGGCACTCGTTCCTTAAACAAGTCAAGGAAGCGTCTATCTTCCAGTGGAATGCCCGTGGCCTTAAATCCCGCATTTCGGACTTTCGTCCCTTTGTTTTTAAGAACAAATTTCCAATCATAGTTATTTGTGAGCCAAACATTGAGAGCGCGATCCGTTTATCAGGATATGAAGCTTTCATGTCTGACACCTGTAGCGACCGCAGCAAAGTCATCGTCTATGTCAGATGTGATTTCACTTATGTTTTACACCCAGTGGCACCTGATGACGACAATCAGTACGTATGCTTGACGGTAAAATGCAAGAACGTCACACTCACGCTCGTAGGTGCCTACATTTCACCTTCGAGCCGATTTAACAACGCAAGACTAAGTGCAATTTTAAAAGCGACACCTGGACCATGGATTGTTACCGGCGATTTCAATGCGCATCATCCGCTATGGGGAAGTTTAAAGATGAATTGCCGAGGACGACGTGTACTAACTTTCGCGTCGAACCATGAACTCTGCTGCCTAAATGATGGAAGTCCCACTTTTCTGCGGGGATTGACTTACAGCAGCTGCCTGGACTTAACTTTTGTTTCAAGATCCCTCAGTAGCAGTGTGCAATGGTTCCCAGGCAACGAAACGCATGGTAGTGACCATGTTCCAACATATGTTAAGGTCGAAGGCATCGGCAACTCACACTATACCAGAGTTCAACGCATCGACTGGCCGAAATACACACTCCTCATGGAGCAGATGTGTCAAAATTCTCAGAACTGTATACCTGGAAACATCGAAGAGCTAATTAATGACGCTGCTCAAAGGCCACAAGCGTTTTTAGGCCTATACCAAAATTTTCTGAATTCGAAGCGGAATTGGAACGCCTCCGAGCAATTCGCCGTCGCGCTGAACGACGCTACCGGCGCACCAAGTCCATATACGACTTAAGGGAGTCGAGACGCATACAGAAGAAGATCCAGCGTCGGATCAACTTACTGCAGTCTCTAAGGTGGAAGACTTTTTGTGATTCCCTTGACCCACATAAACCCCTGTCATATATATGGAGGACGGTGCGCGGTCTTCGAACATCGCCGCAACAACGCCACCCCTTCAAATGCCTGGCTCTCTACCAAGGTCGGCGAGAGATCGACGTAGCGGAGGACTTCTGTTTGAGGGTTGCCGGCCAACCATCCTCATTCACCGCACCTGATCCCTATGACGTTCCCATCTCGAAGGATTCTCGTATGGACATTCTGTTCTCCATCGAGGAGTTGCAAGCAGCATTGGCAGCGTGCAGACGTTCCTCATCGCCCGGACCTGACGGGGTGACGTACGCAGCTCTTGCCAACCTCGGTCAAACAGCCCGGCATGCTCTTCTGGACGTCTACAATAATTCGTGGCGTGAAGGAGTGGTTCCTGCTGCATGGAAGTCCAGCCGCCTTGTGCCTCTGCTAAAACCAGGCAAATCACCTCTAGACGTGGCGTCTTATCGTCCCATTGCTCTGGCCAGTTGTCTAGGAAAGGTGATGGAGAGGATGGTGCTGACACGTCTGGAGTGGTACCTAGAGCGGTACGAGATATACCCCGACGCTATGGCAGGCTTCCGACGTGGACGTTCTTCTATAGACAACGTCATAGATCTTGTCTCGTCGGTTCAGCACGAAAAAACCCGAAAGAGACTGTCAGCGGCGATGTTCCTGGACGTCAAAGGCGCTTATGACAACATAACTCATCGAGCCATCCTGGACGCTTTGGGCGATGTCGGCCTAGGTGGCCTTGTTTTTCGATGGATACACAGCTATTTAAAGGACAGGTCGTTCTTTGTGCAAACAGAGGACGGTGTGACATCGCAGCACAACACCTACCGTGGCGTACCTCAAGGTGGAGTCTTGAGCCCCACTCTATTTAATCTAGTGCTCATCGACCTGGTTCATTCCCTTCCGCAATCCGTCCATGTGTCGATCTATGCGGACGATATATGCATTTGGTCATCAGGGGTTACGCGTCCCCAGGTGCGCGCCAGACTCCAAAAAGCGGCCACAATTACATCAGGTTATCTTCGAGTACGAGGTCTGGAGGTGTCATCAGAGAAGTGCTCTATGGTCGCTTTCACGCGCAAAGCAATGAGACCGTATGTTGTCAAAATTAATGGACAGCCAATCATCTACGAGAAGACGCACCGTTTTCTAGGAGTGACAATCGATCGAGAACTCTCCTGGAGTCCTCATATCTGCTACCTAAAAAGAAGCTGGCCATGGTAACCCATATTCTCAGTTTTCTCGCGGGAAAGTCATGGGGTG
Source organism: Dermacentor silvarum (assembly GCF_013339745.2). Taxonomy (NCBI): domain Eukaryota; kingdom Metazoa; phylum Arthropoda; class Arachnida; order Ixodida; family Ixodidae; genus Dermacentor; species Dermacentor silvarum. The sequence continues at coordinate 24,917,763 of NC_051163.1, forward strand.
CATCTGTGAGGGCGATGCTCCAGCTCTATAACGCACTTTTCTTGGGTCTCCTACGCTATAGCTTACCTGTACTAAGTGGGACCGGTAAGACCAACCTCCGTGCCCTCCAGTCTGTGCAAGCTCAAGCTCTGAGAATATGTCTTGGCCTTCCCAGGTGTGCATCAACGGCAGCAACAATAGCCATCGCGCATGATCACCCCATCAATACGTACATTCAAGTAGACGCTTTAAGGATGCACATCAGGCACTTCGCCCGACTTCCATCGCATCATCTCGCCTCCCTTCCTGCCACTCGACCTCGTTCAGCGTTTAGCAGGACTATTGCCGCCAGCCATGGAACTTTACCATCGAACTTCACGCCTGCAGCACGACCATCTCTACCTCTGTGGTGCCTGCATCCAATCCAAGCCCTTCTTGTAATTCCCGGTATCAAAAAGAAAACCGAGATGTCGTCATTCGCCCTCAAACAAACCGTGCTTTCATTCATGCATGAAAAGCACAGAGAACGCACCCACGTTTACACGGACGGTTCTGTCTCCTCCAAAAGTTCAGCCGGAGCAGTGGTAATTCCCGTGAAATCTGTCACCATCCAATTCAAGACGTCTCACATTACATCATCGACGGCTGCAGAACTCGCAGCTATCCGTGCTGCTCTGGAATTTATTGGTCCCAAATCATCACAGTCATGGTCCATCTTTTGTGACTCGAAGGCAGCTCTCCAGTGCCTGCTGTCCCCTTTCAACCACGGACCTAACGCACAATTAGTCGCAGACATCCGACTACTTCACCATCACGCTACCGACAAGGGGCACAACATCATCTACCAGTGGATACCGGGTCACTGCGGAATTTCGGGAAATCACAGTGCGGATGACGCTGCCCGATCGGCCCACGATGGTGCCCCTATTGTATCGATACCACTGTCGAGAACAGACGCAGCCACAAAACTTCGTTCCCTCGCACGCGAGCTTACGCAGACTCTGTGGAACACCAGTGACTTCAGCAACGCACGCCTCCACAGACTGGATCCACGTCTGCAACTACGTCTTCCACCAGGGTTACCACGAGCGGAAGCAACACTTCTGTGCCGCCTGTGGCTCGGCGTGGCATTCACGAACGCCTATTCCTTCCGCATTGGAATGGCCGACAGTCCCGCTTGCAACAACTGTGACTGCGAGGAGACAATCAAGCACCTCCTCTGTGAATGTCCCCGCTACAATGTGGCAAGAAAAGCGCTCGCGACTGCGCTTGAAAAACTGGACAATCGCCCCTTCACAGAGGAAAAAGTTTTAGGACACTGGTCTAGACGGGCTTCGGCTCTCAAGTCCTTAAGGGCTCTGCTGAAGTTCTTAAGGACTTGTGAATTGTGCGACCGGCTTTGAACGTTGTAGCGCGTAGGGTCGCGTTATTGCGCGAATTTTATTTTATTTTATTTATTTATTTTATTTTATTTCTTATTTTTTATTATTATTGTTTTTTTTGTTTCTTCTATCACCTTTCATTCCCTTTACCCCTTTCCCCAGTACAGGGTAGCAAGCCGGTATTTACACTGGCTAACCTCCTTGTCTTTCCTTCCCTTTCTTTCTCTCTCTCTCTCATACTTACGCCAACGTCCCCGGGGACTTTCGTCCACTCTGCCTCGAGCTGGTTCATTTTTCACGGCCCGTCCATTACTTCGAACATTGCCTGCCATGGGCGGTATGACACGACAAGTCTTCGTCGTAGCCGAAGGCGTGTTTCAGTGGAAGATAAAACAAATTTCGCTACACGAGGTCAGGCACCCCACCCATGGCGTTTTTGTACGTCGAGATGACTGCACGCTTAAAATTTTTCAGAATTTTGTCGTAGCAATAACGATCGCTTTTGCTTCGTTTCCAGGGCGCTTGCTTCGGAACTGGCTAAAGAAAATAAATCACTCAAGAAATTACGGGTTATCGGCACCCTTCAAAACAGGGTCGACAGTTTGCCGACGCCTAATGGTCCTTATGAGGCGTTGGTCCTTCACTCCTTGATCAAATATGTAGGCGTAAGTGTCTACGTTGGGCTCTTGGCCTATTCACCGACTCACATGCGCAAAACTGGACGTGGAAAACGGTATTATACCTTCCGACCTTTTGCGATGTCTTCCGCCGCTCCACACGGGTGACAGACTGGGTTACACCCAAGGAGGTTTTTAAACCTCCTTGGTTACACCCTCCACTCGTTAAGATTACCGTGTGTTGAACTCCTCTTGCGGAGCATCCTTGCGCACGTAAGAACGACGTATGGTATCTTGTGTCAAGGTGCACGTAATCCAGTGTCGGTAACTTAGCGAGGAAATTGCTTAACGTAGCCAGTTTTCGGTCCCCTTAACGACAACCAACTTTAGGATTTTTGGAGTCTTAGCGACTTTTTAGTGACCTTTTTCTTTTTTTGTTCTGACGCAAATGTGCAGCAAGATGCACTGGTAAAATTTCCTAAGAGGGTTTTGACTACTTTCAGTACCTCGCCCCAATTTTTGCTCAAAAGGGCGTATACAGGACCCTGCATATTTCGCTTAGCGTATTGGAAAAGAAGATTTTGCGCTCACCACTGCACTGTTCTTCCTGAAATTCGCATTGATCGCAATTCGCAAAGAATCGTATCTTGGAGTCCACGTCGTTCAGCAGCTCGCATCCCCATCAGCAAAGGCAAATTTGCAATATTTAGAGCGAAGGTTTATATATGTCTAGGCGAAATCGTATATGGCTAGCCGAAATCTCCTGTGTACCAAAAACTATCATCATCAGCATTGGCTCCAGCGTCGTCGTCTTCTTCCGCAGCTGGCTCGTTGGCACCCCTCGAGTTGCGCTCGTGCTCCTGCCCGGCACGCGCTCGTGCCACTGCTCCCGCGTTCGTCGTCGTCGTCTTCTTCCACAGCTGGCTCCGTTGCCGCTCATCATTCCAGCGTAGAATTTCACTTCTCTTCTGTCATCGTAATGGGGAGGCCGCGTTTACGGGGGCATGGGCCATACATTGTCTTACGTGACGTACAGATTTAATCTTGAAGCCATTTAATTTCGAACAATCGCAAGCGGCAATGGCGTGCGAATGTTGCTGACCACGAACCCGAGCAAACTCGAGACATCAAACGCAAGCGACAACGGCGGACTGCGGGCATACCGTCGGCGACGTCGTTCTCTCCGTCGTAGCCGAACGTGTGTGTAACCTCATAATTGAGAAATCCTTTAATGAACCCTCGGGATTAATCCAGTGATAAACACCGGGGCCGCGCGTTTCAGCCTCGCTGGTTAACCATCTTCACTGAGTTGAAGGGCCGGCGAAATGTTTTTCTTAGGAACCAGGCAATTAACTGTGGCAACTGTTACGCTGAACGACGTGTACTCCAAAATGCGATTCTTCTGCAAAGTGCCAGCAAGAGCAGTGCAGTGGTAAGCACAATCGAAATATGCAAAGAGAAATTCGCAGGACCCTGTATATGCAATTTCGTATGTCACTACTTGTCAAGGCATACCGAAAACGGCATTAGGGACACGTCTGGTAGCTAAAAAAAAGCTGCTTTCTGGGCAAAGCACAATGTTTAGATGTGATAATGTTTTGGAAAATTTAGCGGCTTTTCCTTTTTAGCAGTTTGATCGTTGACGAAAACGCCTCAACACAACGTATTTTAAAGCTATGTTGAAAAAATAATAGTAAGGAAGACGTTTAAAAGTAAATAGATAAAAAAAAGAACATTCAATTACGAGGCGTTCATCCTCAACATCATCACTTAGCGACTTGTCGCTAAGAATGGAGTGTTTGAGCAACGACCTTGCAACCTTGTCAAAAGAAAAAAAGAAATGTCAATGACACTGGCGTAAACATGCATGTACATCTGGTGACCGAACGCAATACTGCCGAAAAAAAAACGAATAAGAAGTCGCAGTTTTACAAAAAAAAAAATGAAGCATGACAGTGACAGCAAGTTATTATACAACAGCACTAAGTGAATTTCGTTGATTTATGGGCCCTAATAATTGCAGTAAACGTTCGTTTCCTACTTGAATAAACAAGCATTGTGTCAGGTGCGCTCAGGTAAACATGAACAGATCTAATTCGATGATCGCGAACGATCACCGTCGCAATGCTGGCGTCATAAAGGGTGGCAGCAGCGGCGAGCTTATACGCCTCGTGCTGCCTCTTACTTCAACGTGTATCCAATACTTGAGATTATGAGACCTCGAGGAATTAGGTACGGGGTAAGACAGTTCATATCGAGACACCAGGCATCTCTGCTTGCCCACCTTTACCCTTGCCTCGGATTACCTCCAAGATGAGGGGCGCGCGCCGCGTATGCCCCATCCCTAGGAGGAAAGGTACGCTTACCGCCCCCCCGCCCCGCCCCGTTCCTTTGCGCATGGAAAGACGACCCGCATGAAACCATCATCCTCCTCGGCTCATCCGCGCACCCACAGCATACGCGGTGCTGGGCGCAAAGGGATCTTATCGCATGTATATTATCGACTTTATACGGAACCTCACGGCGACGCCAACGACGACGGCGAAGATTTGCCTGAAGTGTCCCTATAGTTGATATCGCAATACAGGAAGGATGTCCTCTGATTTCATTCGAGTGACGGCAGTGCGATAGCTTTGTGGGTTCCTATCATTCAATGATTATCTCTCGACATCCGAATAACTTCTGCTCCTACGTCGTGCTAGTTTGCGAGATATGACCTGCTGATTTACTAGGCTGCTGTCGGCGAGCAAGAGAACAGCACAACGACTGCTTTTAAATGCGTAAGCATTTATATGCCTATCCAGCGAGGAAACCCGTTCGTTCGTCGCGTAAGACGATCGCTTTCAAGATAGGGCTCACAGCAGCGAGCGAATTGACCTTTGTGTTGCTTCTCTCTTCAATGCAAACTAAGCGGCAAGAACACTTCACACGCAGCTATCAGCAGCGGGCATACTCTGTCCCCATCCCTGGCTGAGCTCAAGGTCGTGGGCTCGATCCCGGCAGCCGCAGCCGCGTTTTGATGGGAGTGGAATCCAAAAAGAAAAGAAAAACGCTCGTGTGCTTAGATTTAGGTGCACCTTAAAAGAACTCCATGTGGTCAAATTTATTTCGCAGTGCACTGCAACGGCGTGTCTCATAATCAGACCGTGGTTTTGGCGCGTACAGACCTTGAAGTACGATTATTATTATTATGATTTTCTTTTTTAACGCGGCCTCCTCACACGAGCGCAACCGCCACCGCTCCTCCTGTCACGTGTCTCTCTACGTCACATCCTTACGCTACTCCTTCTTCCGCGCTTCATCGCTCTCCCCATGGCCATGTAAATGACAAAAAGAAAAGATCTGCCAGTGACGATTGGAATTTCGTGCTCTCCATTATGAAACAAATTCCACTTAGGCTACCACTGAAAGCGGTAGCCTAAGCGGGAATTGTCTGCGTAAGGCGTTTGTTTGAAAAGGGACGGTCCGAGCCTAAATGGAAAAGCAAAAAAAAAAAAAAAAAAGATGAAAGAGATGGATCCCGTGAACAGGAATTCTGATATTGGGAGGGCTTTAGGAAAGACGGTGCGACGCAGTTTTTCAAGGTTATCAATCAGTTCTGCGTATACCATTTGCCGGCAAGACTCGAAGGAAAACGCCCACGGCAACAACACTATATATATATACACATTCGAGCCTCCTATGTCGAACATCGCTTCGTGTGGAAGAAACTGTTCGATTTTGAATCATTCATTTCTTATTGCTGATGTTGTTTCTGTTTGCCTTCGCTTGTACAAGTCTCTATTAAACGGCTTCGCGAGGTCCAGAACCGCGCGATTAGATGAAATAGCAGCGTGACAAAGGCTCGTTTATTATCGCTGATCGCTCGTCTTCGACAGGGCACTTCTCCGCCGACGTCGTAAATGATGATGAGAAAATGATAACGCGCCGCCTCCGGCACTAACCGGTTACCGCCCTACATTTGTTGCGAAACACGCGCGAGATTTGAAGATAAACAAAACGACGTAATCTTTGTTATTTTTCAAGGCAACTGGGGTTAAAGATAGTTGCGTTGCAGCGCGTCAAGGTGAAGGTCGGCAAACTCCTCCTCCAAGGCATACTTACTGAAGACCTACCTCGCTGTAGCCACTGTGGTGTCTTTCCTCCCAACACATCACATATCCTATGGCAATGCCATCCAAAAATACCCCCCTTACCCGAACCTTCATCCCTCCCACCTACCCCTTCCCCTGAGTGGCTGACCACCGCAACCACCCTTCACGACCGACGATTCCTTGTGGACTTCATCGGCCTAGTGCTGAAGCACGCCGCAAGGGACGGCCTGGACTGAGGGCATCAAGGCATTTTTTTTATCGCAGAATTAAGTAATTTCGCTCTCTCTCCGGTGGAGATCAGGTAGCCCTTCGCCACCGACACCTTGATTGCTTCTGCCGGTAAAAAATAAGAACGCAGATCTATGTAACACTGAGCAACTCGTACATACATCTGAGACTGCAAAGCTGCATAGGCGAATTCTCTCACTGCATTCCGATAGAAGGGTAGTGCGAAAACGCTTGTGCACCGTGCACTGAGAGCACGTTAAAGAACTCCGAGGTCGTCAAAATTTTTCCCAGAATTTGACAGAAAGCAGAATTTTGATTTTGTGCCTAGAATACATTTTACAAACTTCCCCGACAATAGGTAAGCTTAAAGAATATTTGAACCATGAAAATTACGAATCCGTAACTCTTCATTAAAGACAGACATCGCGCAGTTCTGCAAACTGCATCCTTTAGAGCATCTAAAGCGGTCAAATTTGTTATGTCACTTTACGGCTTACGTTAGATTGCTCCAATGCTACCGAGGGCCTCGCAATAGTTATACTCACAAATTAGGGGTACGTTTCAAAGCGATGTTTATTATGACAGTGTTGCGCGTTTTAAACGTGATATTAGATGGCGTTTACAGAGTTGTGGTAGTGTTTTTTTATTTGCTGGCTTATACAGTTGTACACTTGATAGCTAAGTTTCGTGAAATTTAATAAATTTAAAGAATTTGCCTGAACAATTGGCGCCTTAAATAAAAAAATGTGGTTGATCCCTCTTATATAGGAATCGGTATAGAACACGAAAGTGAAACGTGTCTTCACAGAAGTAGTGTAATGTTTATTGCACATTGATATATAATGTCTATTGGTGTTTTGTGGCTAAAGCGCCCTTAGGCGTTGATGCACCCACGCTGACGCCTGGTGGCACGTCTCCTCCATCACGACTACCAACGTCGATGACCATGAGCAACCGTCGTGCATATGGAAGCTGCACTACGCTGCACACGCTAGCACAACGCGAAAGACGAAGCACGTAACTGACACACTAATACAACGCGCAAGACAAAGCACGTAACTGAATCGTCACCGAGTCAAATCAGCGCGTACAGCGCGTCGTAATTGCAGCCTCCGCGATCAACTTCAGAAACATTTTCAGAGCTAATTGCGGAGGCCACGCTCCGCTGTGCTGAGTACGGTGAACGCCACCTAGGTGGCGTTGGTAGTGCTTCTTGATGCCAGCGTCCCTTCGAATGCTGGCATCGAGGCGTCGTAGTGCTGAGACCACCGAAGCGTTCACTGTCGGTGCGCGTTAGTGTCATAATGCAGTACTTCTCTTTTCTGCTCGTAGGCGGCGGCACCGCCCCGAGCAAGAGCGCGGGTACACGGAGGAGTGTTAGATATATAAGGCGCGTCTGTGTAGCTCTCTGCAAATGCGTTTGTGGCGCAATGGGTTAAACGCTCGGCGATCTATCGTCGCGGACCGAGAGGTCGTGGGTTCGATTTCCAAATTTTGCATGTTTGTGGAACTTTTTCTTCTCGTTTCTTTCTTTGTATTATGTTCGTGTACATTGTAAGTTGACGTATTTCCGTGACGGAAATACGTCAGTGAAGTCTTGGTGGACCCCGGCATAAAACACTTTCGTGTTAAAAGATATCCGCTTCCCCCCGTCACTAGATTTTACCTTTTTCTTTTACATGCAATAAAATAATCTAGATCGGTCCAGCGGTTGCCGAGAAAAATGATTTTCCCCGATTCCAATGTATTTAGATAGGAGCTCCCGAGCTAAACCTTCCTCTTAAGCAGCTTGGCTGCCAAAGTGAACGACTGCCATGAATTTGCTTGCGACGACACTCTGCTGATTTTGGAGCCAGTAAAGCACCCACGATTTCTCCAAATGGGCTGGTGAAAATCCCTAACCGATGTTTGTTGTACTATGAAGGAAAAACGTTGAACTTTCAATAGACGATGGGCTGAAGGCGAGCGTCTATGATCGCACGCTCCGAGAGCGGCGCCTTTGGTTGCAAAATATGTCCTTGGCGGAAACGTATGCAACACCGGCGAAAAAGTGGCGGTGATATAAATGCGTGATATCCTGTCGAAATGACCGCTAAATTTAGCAGGGGGTCACATTTCGGTATCAAGTTGTGAGAGCCTGAAAGGATTCAGGACCTTTGTACGCCGGCAGCAGCATTGGTGTCGCATGAATATAAGAGCAGACGCTCGCATTCTCGCGAGCGCAGTTGCTGCGCTCGGGTAGGGAGCCTACACGCAAGCGCTGTTTCAAAACAACGCTTGCATGTAGGTTCCCTACAGCTCCCTACGCTCGGGTACGCGCCAACACCGCCTAGCGTTCAGTTGCAGAATCAAGCCTCATTTCCTTCTTTTGATCTATCTCTCTCGGCAGAATAAAACCAGAGTCTGAGACATCGCTGCCATGTCCTCTCTGCTCTCTTCGGAGGCCTGTTGAAACCTACACTCTCAAAAAAAAAAATGTCGTAGTAGTTACTACTTAGTGCGATGCCATTTGCTATCTTAGCATAACTGCACTTGGTAACGGCAGAGTTAGAAACATAACTGACTAAACAAAGTAGTCACTGCCACTAATGGGTATGAGCTCCGAATTTTAGTTAGCACCGCCTGATACAAATATTCTCACTTTTGCTACATATCTGTTGCAACATAGAAACTTTGAATCCGGTGGTGGTAAGTGCGTTCGGTATTGGTAGCTGAGACCCATCATCAACAGTGACGACCATGCTCGCGCCCCTTCGCACTATCTAGCCTCACTGCCAGAAGACCGACCACGTGCCCTTTTTGGCAGACGATACTGCCTTATCGTATATACCTCCCATCAGGTTATACAGCTGCAGCGAGAGTTTTGTTTCCCCCCGTGGTGCTTGGCTCAGCCACAAGGTCGACTGACAGTGCCAGGAATTCGAACGAAGGCGCAACTCTCATTACCAGCTCTCAAGCAACTTTTGCTGATCTTGTTGTACGAAAAATACAGGGATCATACCCTGTTGGTTCAACCACCATGGACGGTTCTGCAGGATCAGTATTTTTTCCTGCGAAAGTCTCCACCTTGAAGTCCAAGTCATCACAGCAGACGACATGGACAGCCGCGAACGTTGCTGCTCCTCCTAGCACACTTCGCACAATTCGTGAGGAACCACCTAATAAATAGTGTTTTCGGTGACTCCAAGGCAACTCTACATTACTTGCATTCTGCCGTATACGCCGTGCACTCTACGAACAACTAGTCCAAGAAATCCGAGAGCTCCTTCATCGCCTCGTCGAGCAAGGACACGACGTCACCTTTCAGTGGCTCCCTACTCACTGTGGCGTAATGGGCAAAAGATGCCGATGAAACTGTTCGACGTGCTCATGAAGACGGCGTGCAGGAACTAATGCCGCTGTTAAGAACAGATGAAGCAGCGAAACGTCGAGTGCTTGCAAACGAGGCCACACAATCGTTGTAGAAGACACCTAGTTTGCAGCACACACGTCTGCATCGACTGGAACCCTGTCTTCGACTTCGACCTCCACCTGGACTATCCCGACCCGAAACAACGGTACTTTGCCGATTGTGGCTTGGCGTAATATTTACGAAGTTGTTTGCTTTCCGCATCGGATGGGAGGCTAGTGCTGCGTGTGACCACTGCGGCGATGAGGAAATTATCGAACACGTACTTTGTCATCGTCCCCGATACAGCTCACATAGGCAGTTACTCGTGACCGAGCTGGCGCGTCTTGACGACCGGCCGCTTTCGGAGCAGACAGTCCTGTGAAACGCCGAACTATACAGTCGTCACACAACAAGTCATCAAGGCAATCTTGAAGTTTTTGCGTTCGAGTGGACTATCTGAGAGACTTTAGTTTTCACGGACGTTTCCAACCTCCTATATTTTTACAGCGAAAGCTGTATATGGTTAGGCGAAACGAGAAACCGTTCGCCACATGTTTAGATAAACGTATCCATTGGCTACGCCGTCAATTACGTCGTTCGCCACGTCGCACCCAAGCGCCGTTGGCAGCGCCGTTAGTGACGTCGTTGCTGCTCTGCCCGCAACGCCGCCTCCTCGGCTCGCCGTTGTCGCATGCGTTCGATATCTCGAGTTAGCTAGGCGTTGTGGTTAGCAGCATCCGCCCACCATTGGCGCTTGCGTTCCACTAGAAACACAACCATGTAACCAACAATTGAGAAACGCATCAATGCAGCGTCCGGATTAACCCACGGCTAGACACCAGGGGCGCACGTTTCTGCTTCGCTGGTTAACCATCTGTACTGAGTGCTTGGGTGGTGAACTTATTCCTTATTTACTCTTTTTTTTTTCGTGACAGCGTTTTCTCTCCCCTATTCTTTCAGCCTTTCTTTTTCCCTCCCCCAGTGCAGGGTAGCAAACCAGAATCTTTTCGGGTTAACCTCCCGACCTTTCCCACCCAATTTCTCTCTCTCTCTCTTGTTTAGTCAGTTATGTTACTAACTACATCGTTGCCAACTAGAGTTTTACTAAAGTAGCAAATGATGTGACACAAAGTAGGGACTACTACGACCTTTTTTTGAAGAGTGTACGGATTCGCACTATCGCCCGTCGCCACACTTTAAACCTACTGGCACTCTTTCTCCGCAGCTTAGTCGCTGCCTTATGAAAACATTTTACGCTTCTATATGAAAGGAATGCTGCGTGTGTGTAATAACGTTCCCCAAAGGTGAGCCAGCAAAGGACACTGCAGTCGCAGGCTTGGGCGACAATTTCCAACGAGAATAGCGCTGTTAAATTGAAGTTCACATATGCAGCCGCGGTTACATACCATCTTGAGAAACAGCCGTTGTTCCCACGGTGTCACGTTAAATGTTTGCTGAATTGTTTGATGGTATCCGCAACAAAATTAAAAAAAAAGCGAAATGCAATCGTCCAGCGCTTCCCACGCAGAATTGCGTCTTTTACGGAATGCAGCTGATTTGTTTTATTGTACAGCATAATTGTATGTATATATCTCTATAAAAAACCTGCGGCAGAATCCATCTTGCGATGACTGTCTATAGTATAAGCATTGAATCAATATAGCGGCATAACGCACTGCAACCGTCGTAACGAATTATGTATGAGGCGTGTTTTCCATCATTCACACAACAAACTAACAAGCACACACACATAGGACCTGTAATATGCGTGAAGGGCCCTACCAATGCTGATGCATTAAAAGAAAAGGGTTGCTGTTCTTCGTTTGTTGAAGCACCACAACAGATTGGGTTTGATCCGTTTGGATACAAACATCGCCTTTGTGTCGCTGGCGGGGCTTGGGAGAACCAGCTAGCCAAATTACCAATGTTGCGTTCGACGTCGCAGCTCGAGCAGCAAGCCGTGAATTTGAACGTATTTTTTCTCAACAGAGACCTTGTCGCTTGCGCGGCACTATACCCTTAACACCTATTCCCACCCCAAGTCTCTCCTACCCAAATGCCACGCACGTTGTTCTGCCGAGATTCGACTCTGCAGCCGTAGTCAAAGTGACGCCGTGTCGAACGGGCTCCACTGTACCGATGAGGTCCAGGCCTAGTTCGCCGCGCGGCTAGTTACGCTCTCCACACAGAGACGCGAAGTACAGCTGCACGTAATCACGGTTTCACCGGTAGTGGGTTCACCATATACACCACAGGGTGTTCGAACCCGCCACCTCCCAGCTTCGAAGGAACAAGCGTTCATCGAATGTTGTCACGAAGCTGGTGATCACTTTTCAGTTTGCGGATATATATGTGTCTGTCGATGCGTCATTGTAGTGTTGCACATTCCCACTGGCATATGCCTATTTACCCCAGTTGGTGTCAAAGACGTTCATTCAAGAGCGGCACACACACCTACTGGCATGTACCCAGCGACCAAAGTTGGTATCAACGAGGTTCATTGGGGGCCAGCATGGACCGAGTGGCGCCTACCCAGTGCTCCCAATCGGCGTCAAAGAGTTTTTTCGAACAGCGGTGCCTACCCAGTCCCGCATCTTACAGTGACCCATGTCGGCGTGGAAGAGGTTCGTCGAAGAGCGGCACGTCTGTAAACACTGCCACAAACTCACTGACCCATGTTGGTCCCATGGTGGGTTTCGAGCCCTGCTACCTCAGCACAGCAGTCCGATGTGATACCCATCCGACCACGAACTACCCAGTGACCCAGGCAGGCGAGGAAACGGTTTAGATACAAAGATATGCAGCTCCCGAAACATGCGTGAAGTACCCAAAGAATGCTGACCCATTAAAGAGTGGTTTACGTATAGATCGAGTTGCGTTCGTATGGGTATAGTATCGAGGGAAAAGCTGTTCGAGTTCTAATTTCGTAGTTTAAGGTTAATTTTAAATAAAGAAGAAACGAGAAAGGAACCATTCAGTTGCCCCACTAGACATAGTGGCCAAACTACATGGTAAATACCCTATATAACGGGGTTTTGAACGCAGCGTCTGTGTGTAAGTTAGCAGAACTTCTGTAAAAAATTGATGTCATAAATTAGAAAAATGCAGGCTCTTCTGTAATCGAAAGTAGATCTAACTATGAAATAGCCACCGGCAAAGCAGACTGGTTGGACATTTGTTGTGACTCGTGGTTGGGGACGAGAGACGGAGTCTTGAAGCAGACGAAGAGGAGACGAAAGCTTTATACAATATGTACAGATATGTACAGATATAGCAGGTAATAGCTGGTAATAGCTGCCATTAGCTGGTGATAGCTGGTAAAAGCAGTAAGAGCTGGTAAGAGCGCACCAGACCGATGGGGCGGCCGGTGGCGACTCTCTGGCTTGACAAATGGGCCGGTTCCTCCTTAAATCCCCTTGGCGGCGACTCGTCGACATGACCCTGAGGGGCCAGTGGTCAGTCGTCGCGGTCCCCCTGGCGACTCCTCGTCGACAGGACCCAGACGGGCGGTTGCTGACGTCGCCCGCGCCGTATTCTTCTCTCCACGGGGGGAAGACTTGGTGCCGCTTGAAATGACACGCGTCTATTGCTCCGCCGCGGCAAAGATGGGTGCCCTTTGAAGTCTCCCCGCGCGTTGAATTCTTGATTGGTCGCGCAGACGTGGGAGCTCCCGTCGCCTCGATCATAGGCACGTAGCATGGCACAACAACATTATACTAGCCCCAATCTTAAAATGGGTGTATTGCATGTTCGCGATGGCACACTCCACCACACCACACCGCACACCACCGCACCTCGCCATACTGTGCACTCTCCCATATGGACGCTGCCCAGGCAGAAAAAAAAAAAACGGCTGAAGGCGGCACGACAGCCAGCGAAAGACGGCAGGGAGACAGAGCGCATTGAACAGCTAGAAGAAAAGCGCCCCAAGTAGGCTCCACGCAGCGTGGCGCCATCTCTCGAGGTGACGCAAAATCCGCGCCGCGGAACTCACGGACCGCTGGCGTTCAAAAGAGCACAGGCAACCCTGCCTCAGCGCCAAAAGGTGACAATCAAGTGTATGGTGTCCTGTAGTCTGCCTTTTAAACGTCGCTATTGAAAATCACAATAAAACTTCAGCGTACTAGAACTTCCAGCTTGAGTGATAGTGTGCTTGAGTGATATTAGGAAGAACTCGGATGCAATATTTTTGTAACTTGTTTGGGCAGTAACTAGCCTAGGTAATGCGGTCCTGTACAAAGGGTCGGGGGCCAGAGACCACATTTTCTTAACTTTAGACTGGTTGCCTGGAAGATCTCGTTTTGTTCTCGCAATGCTGCCCGGATGTTTATGTTGAAGTGCCCGGATAAGCGCTCTGGCTTCCTGGCTCACGGTCACTTGAAGGTCGCCGACAACAGGAGCTAAAAGCATTTCATTCTTAATAAATTGCCTTAGAACTGCTCTATTTTTTAGTGGACATTACCAGAGAGAAAGCCTATGGACTGAAGTAATGGTTCTTTGGTTATTTCAACTTTGACTTCCCTCGCGTAGCGTAGGGTGTCGAGTACAAATTGTGCCCCAGAAGCTCATATATGATAGTTATTGAAAGCTCATTAATTGCGATGTTCATGTATAGGTTATGATATCGGGACCGGTCTCTGTATGGACATAAATGAGCTCCCTGCGCTCTTTACAACGCTTCACAGGTAGAGCCGAAGAAGGCGTTGGTAAACCCGCAATCGCGTTTTACTTATATTTCAGCTTAGGGTGGAAAGCTTTTCAAATAATTTTCATTCACCTATATGGAACTTCATTCCGCATGAAATCGCAAAGTATATTGAACGGCGTTCCACATAGTGGATTTTTTTACTCTTTAAATACACATAACTAGAGGTTTGCGACATATACACATAACTAGTGGTATGCGAATACTAAATTTTAGGACCACATCAGTAGAAATCGAATAGTGCAAGAAGTAAATTAAATTGAGTTGAATATGAAATAGCTTTCGAATAGTTTTCGAATAATGGACACCTGTTATCACAATTAATATAAAACGATGTTCGCATCCTGGCATTCTCAATACTAGTAAGTTTTGCACGTTGAAGCATTAGGGATAAATAAGCAACTTCCCGTCTTTCTTTTTTTTCTGCGTTTTTTTCATACACAGGACTCTTTGGAGAGTGCGAGGGATCGCTGTACAACCGGTGCAGTCTATCTGGCTAAAGACGTAGCCTGCTCCTCTACGTAAGTTCGTGTTTTATGCCTATACTACGCCCAAGGGGGTGAATTGATCGCACTGTTGCTACCATTCTATGTTTTACTGTGTACAGTGGACGTTTTGGAATATTCGTAAATTACTCGAAATATATTTGTATTCACGAATAGTGACCATTCGTACGAATAGTCACTATTCACGTCTCGGAGAGGGAATCGGATAATCGCGATTAAGATCAAGTAACATTGCACTTTTCGCTATACGAAGTACACGGCCTGGAAGATGCGTGCCAGGTGCCATGTGGTTCCATTATATCCGATTCTATTCTATTGCGGTTCCGTTCTATTCCAAATTTCAAATATTCGCATATCCCTAAGTGACGTAACCATAAATATGTGGAACTGTGTTCTGGTGCAACCGAGACTGTTAATCAGAACACTGATCCCCGTACCTGTACGTATTATCCGGAACATCACTTCACACGCCACCGCGGCCTACAGTTTCAAGCCAAATATATTTCTTGAGACTTTTTATACACCGTGTAAGTGTATGCAGAGTGCCCCCTGCCATTCTCCTCGCGGGCACATTACACTGTAGAGTGCGATAACGCGCGTAAACTGCGATGTCTTCATGTCGACTGAATTGACCAATTCTAAACAAGATCGCGACTTAACATTTACGAATTAAGTTTTGCAGATGATGCAACAGAGATTTCATCGCGTCTTCATAATAAATAGTAATGTTACTTATATCTCGTTTATCTCCAGCTCATGATTCTACTGAGCTCTCCTGCACGCTTTAGTCAAACCGCGAAGCCCAGTTTTTTTCAAACCTTTGCCTTAACGTGCCGTCAAGCAGGATAAACATCCACTGACCACAGCAATTATTCTTTCTTTCTTTCTTTCTTTCTTTCTTTCTTTCTTTCTTTCTTTCTTTCTTTCTTTCTTTCTTTCTTTCTTTCTTTCTTTCTTTCTGTATTTATTTATTTTACGCTCCGAGACAAGCGATTCGTGTAAGGGATGCATCCAAAAGACTCCCCATATACTGAAAGACTAAGGAGAGGCTACCCCCATCACGCAGATGCTAGAAAAAAAAAAAAGAGAGAGGAAAAAACAAAAGAGGTGCGAGAGAATATGGATTTTGCCTCTGGAGTAACAAACGGGGGATACAAAACCCGGGGTCCAGGGCACGAGATCACCGGGGGAGCTTTATGACGCGCCGTGACCAACAATAATGACCTTTCCGCGACCCGCACGGGGAGGCACGTGAAACGCGCGTCTTGCTAACACCACACCACCTCGGCGTTCGCAGAACTGGTCATGTAGCGACATTCGAGTCACGTACTCGTCCGTGTCTCATAGGGCCAGATTCCGGCGGCTGCAACGTCACCTTGCTTTATCACCGACCTTGCTTCATTCATTCCGCTTTCCGAGTCTTTGTGCTACCCTCGGCTCAGACGCCGCGAAGGTGTCAGAACGTCGAGTCCAGCAAAAGAAATAAAAGAAAGAAACAAACGAAAAAAAAAAAAGAAATACGACACCTGCGCTTCGCAGATGCATCGTCTGCTCGCGTCGTCTGCTAGGCACTTGCCGTACAGAAGCTGCAAGCGGCTATGCTTGGCGCATTGGATTCTGGGTTACGTCACTGTGGGCATTGCGACACTATCTTCTGCATTCTGAATCTTTTGGGGGCCGCTTGCCGCCACGTTTGATCTCAGTGCTAGAAAAGCCAGGATGGGGGGGGGGGGGGGGGGGGGGGGAGGGAGAGACTACGTTTGGTCTATTCCTTGAACCTCAAGAAGCGTTCGGGAACACTCTGGATAGTGCTCTTGCACAAGATATATCGTCGTCGGTCACTTTGATCTTTCGGTAAAGAATACCTTTGAACCACGAATTGTTGCTTTCTCCAAGGTTAAGTTGTTCGTTCTTGTACGTTGATTCTTGCCTCGTGTCAAGAAGGCAAAACAGTAATACTAATCTTCACGCATCAGTAACTTGTTTGATTCTCTCTGAGTCAATTATGGCGAACAGCAGTTATGGACTACCGACTCCTCTGTACGTGATCTTGGGATGAACTCCTCGGTACTTCTGAGAAACTAGGACCGAACTCCTGCGGTTCCACCTGAGCAACTACTCGACACTTTTGGACAGCGGTGAAGGGCTTACCGGAGATCTGAAGAAACACGCAGCAAGTTATGCGCTGTCCGCAGAGGGATAAGTTTGCGAGCAGTATATGAAATCGCTATGGGTAGCGCAGTCGAAGGCAGAAGAAGACTAGGTGGGGTGATGAAATTAGGAAATTTGGCGGTGGAAATTGGAATCAGCTAGCACGAGACAGGGGTAATTGGAGAGGCCTTCGTCCTGCAGTGGACATAAAAATATGATGATGATGATGATGGTGGTTTGGAATGGGTGCCCGGTTTTCGAGTCCTCCGTGGGGTGGCGCGAATGCAGGTTTGCATACGGGGGCTTGTGTGTCCCTATATTCGCGCACGCTTTCTTGCTGTACCCAAATTCCACTCAGGTAAGATAAAATTAGATCAAGATAGCATTTGAGAGTGATGTAACATCATCTTTCCCACTTTAGACGTCCCCACAGGTGCAGTTTAGAGAATTCCCACATAACTTTCTACAGTTGCTGAGTTACAGAGCTTCAACTTATCGTTCCGTTTCAATGAATTTTGTAACTTGCAATCAATTTTGCAAAAAAAACTAAGAAATAAAACAAATGGTGAGCTAAGTAACACAATCACCTAATTCACTCGATAGGTTTTCACCGTTTCTTTCAGCTGCAAGATCCTGTCTAATCATGTGCCGGTGAAGGTGAGAAAAAGGATTTATCCTGTAACATGTATTTATAGAGGAGCTTCGGAGGTGAAACTTCCTCTTAGCGACAGGTTGTGAGGGCACCGTGGGGCAGTTTTAGGCGCGAAAACAAGACTCTCGTATGCGTTTTATACTTGCTTCACCGCAGTGTAGTTATGTAAAGCGGTGAAGTGCACACTATGTATTGCAATGAAGTCAATTGGGAACTTGAACAAGTTGCCCGCGCAAACGGCGCGTTATTATTTAGTAAACTTCGGTGGCGCATCCATGGGGCACCCAAGGGGCAGCGGGGAGATAAAAACTGGAACCCGGACTGGTCCTCCGGTTGGGTGCTCGCCGAGGTCTCGTGCCGAGAGTGTAGAAGGTCTGCCCTCCGCTGGCGCGTACCGCCGATCTTTTATGCAAACACCCTCCCCGCTCGCTATGGCCTCGGCTGTCCCAGCCCACGGACAGCTCTGGTACCAGCTCTGATCTCACCACAGCCCGTTATGTGCAACCTGAAGATCCTGCGCCGCCCGCTTCATTATTATTTCAGGTGTTCTCCCGTGGCCTCGGTTTTGGGCTGTTAGTTTTATCTGTCTGGCGCTAAATAATCTCACCGTGATCCATGTCTTCATTGCGGTGAAGCTTAGTAAAGCATATCCGTCATTATGGAACGCATATAAGACCCTTGCCGGCGCAGGTAGCAGGGAGACATTTGGGAGACCATTTGGTGGCCAGTAATTTTGGGTGCACTCTATACCCTTCCTCGCCACGCGAGTATTGCGCAAGCGAGAAGACCAGGCGATCAGGGAATCGTTTGTAGCCCTCGCTATCAGCAAGAACCGCTGCAAATGTGGGAGTGCTCCGTCATTCACTTCAGAAAGAGAGCCGAGCCTGCTGGAGTCCACTCAAGGCCTAATGACTTTTCCCTGCTAATGTACGGGCTATAAGCCAATTGGAAAATAAAATCTAGTTGTTTCAAGCTAGAATGTTAGCTGTGGCTCACCCATGAAATTTTCCATTTCATCCTGAAACTAGTGGCACAAAGACCGACATGCACGGAAATATGCGGTTGTTTTAAACACGCCAAACCGCTTGGCGTCAGGCGAATAAGCGAATCTAATTGGCTGGCGCATCTATGCAAATTGTGTTCGAGTTGGACCGCGTACATATAACCTTGCAATTTTTAAGTTGTCACCTGGTGACACACCCCTGATCTCAACTCACAGGAGGCTCAGGCGGAACTATTGCCAGTTATATGTATGCCAGGCTAACCCTGTCTGCTGCAAAACCAACACCACCACCACCGACTATAGTTCGCTGTATTCCACTATCCTAGTCCACACTCTCTCTCTCTCCTTTCACGTCTCCCTTTCCCTTACGTGGAATGGCAGGCTGTTGAGATGAAGATCCTCCGACCGGCCAGTTTTGCTTTTCTCTGATTAAAACTATTCTTCTTCTTTCTGGGGCTTTACGTGCCAAAACCTGTTCTGATTATGAGGCACGCCGTAGTGGAGGGCTCCGGATTAATTTTGACCACCTGGGGTTCTTTAACGTGCACTACAACGCAAGCACACGGGCGTTTTTGCATTTCGCCTCCCTCAAAACACGGCCGCCGCGGCCGGGATTCACTCCCGCGATCTCATTAAAACTGTTTTTGCTCTCTCGCTCAAATGCAGAATGTTTTCTTTTATCTTTTGCTTCGATTTACTTTTGCGTACGGCTATGCAGAATTGCAATTACAGGCCAGGATCGTGTTCCCGTCGGAGAATAAGCAGCGCTGAACAACATCCTTCGGCGACGGCAGAAACCCGAGTCGGCGTCGTGTGGCTGCGTCAAAAACTCGATCCCTGCAGAGACCCATACAGGCGGATGCGGATGACTTGTTCCGTGGCCTGCGCGCGCTATACGCGAAAATTGACACAATTTTCTGTCGGGAGCCAAGAGCAGCCTTTTCCTGATCGCGTTTCGGGCGCATTCAATTTGCTCGCGAGATTGTTTATCCGTCGCAACGAAATTTGAGCCACCCTTTGCCCACGTGGTCTGGATGGACGTCTTATTTCTGTAGGGTTGTTTTCTAGATGTTTACTTGCATATCGCGTGCATAATTTAACTTGCGCGCGTGGCACCAAACAGAGATTCTGATGGCGTCTCTGGGAAAAAAGACAGTTTCGCCATAAGGGCGAAGCAGTGAATGCCATAACAACATGCTAGTATATTACACGAACTGTAACACTCGTGGCTGTAGTGGCAGTATGCATTGAAGTAAACGTCATCTGACTAAGTAAAAATCGAGTTGTTGTGCTAGGGGTCCTCCGTTTGAATCCTGCCATCGTACAATTTCATTTATATTTATTAATTAAAGGCAGTGTCTTTCCTAGTGTCTTTACCACCAATTTTTCGTATCGGGCATGTTTCAAACGTCCTTCCTGGGCCGATGCCGGAGGTCATGCAAAACCACGCCCATAAAATTACATCACTTTCAGCTTTGCGCACTGTTATTGTTTTCATCTTTTAATATTTACGTCTGAGGATATTTAAGATAAAAGGCATGCTCTGTCGGTGTTTTGTTTCATGACGTCCTTCATGTGCTGCACCAGCCAATCGGTTGTCAGTATGTCTATGTCGAAGTCCCCTGTGAGTATGAAGGGCGCGTGTCTGTAGGTCTTGGTTTACCGAAGTTCGGGGTCCGCTTGCCGACGCTGACGTTTACGTTCGGCTTCCCGAACCTTCCTCTGCGCTGCCGCTGCAACTAGCGCCGACGTTGACGTTGTTCGTGGGGTTTCGCACATCGTTTCACAGAGAAAGAATGACGGAGGCACAGCGAACGCGCGCTTTATACTGCGCCGCGACACTTTCGCCGCCTACCGGCGTACCCTTAGAGAGAGAGTGAGAGAGAGAGCTATATGCAATGATTTGCTGCGCCGTACATGTGGCGGAGAGGGAGAAGGGAGGAGGAGAGGGCACACCTGCGTAGGAGAGGAGAATGAGGGAGAGTTGCGCATGCGCAGTATGGGTGCGGACGCCGCAGAACAGACACTGCCCCGAGCATAAGATGCTCTCGCATCTAAAAAAGAAGGGAAAGATGTTAATCGGAAGAGTATCTGGTTGGATACCCTATACGCTGGAGGCCAAAACACCACCTGCGCAGGCAGTACCACGCAGTCAATATTAGGTAAGACCACCAATGAATCAACGAACAAAAGAAGAAAGCAAGCCACAACTCATTCAAGTTTTACGTACATGATCGTGCAGTGTAAGAGTAAACGCGTCATTAATATTCAAGCTGGTATAACTTCAACATGCCTTCTACTTCACGGGGGAAATGTGCCGAACACGGCGCCTAAATGATGATACCGATAAAGGAAATAATCGCGCGACGCACAGACCATCGTCTCGCTCCCTCTCCCTCCACCTTATATACTCCACCCTCTCTCATATTCACCCTTCCCCTTTAACCGAAGCACACGCGACCCGACGCGCCGCCAACAATTACGCAATATTCACGCCACCAATCGCGTGACGCGCATTACGACAAAGCCCCTTTCGTCCACCCTCTCTCCCTCGTTCCACACACCATCCTCTCTCCCACGACTGTCACGACACCAGCACGCGCGCGCTTTTCTGAAGTATTGCACAACCAACCCACACGCTCGAACCACTGCTTCGGCCTCCTTTCCCAATCGTCGCGCCGCCTTTTCTGTCTTTCGCGTCCCTAATTCCCTTGACCACGTACACTGCCACCACCAGAGGGCAGTGCTGCTATACGGCGGCCGATCGTTGCGTGCATTATTAGTCGACTACGGAGAATGGTGATTTATTAGAGAGAGGCCGGCATTATCCCCCCCCCCCCCCTCCTCCCTTTCCACTCTCCTCTCACCTACCGACGCCACTTTCTTGCCTTCGACTACCCTCTTCAGTCAAGGGCGCTCGATCAGCGTCCGGGCTCCGGGGGAGGGGGGGGGGGGGGGGGGCGTGGGTCCTGCTGCTGCCCCACCACCCCGAAGATGGGCCGGTGCCTTCTCGTGGACGATGGGGCTACGACCATAGCCTGAGCTCGAGCCAAAACCCAGATCAGCCAGACAGTCTTGCGCCTGCTGGGGTCGGCAGAAAAGAGGGTACGCCAGAACAGAATAAGAGGGGAAAAAAAGTAGGAAGGAAAGAACATAGGCGAGCGAGAAAGTCGGTCACTTTGGCCCGGCTGGCCCCCCTCCACGGAATCAATATTTCATATGAACATCGCACCGTGTGGTATACGGCCAGACGCTCGCTTGCCCAAGGGCCGCGTTCTTATTTGATTTTTTTTTCAGCGCATTTAGGCGCTATTCGTGCTTTATCGGTTGCTTATTTCTCGCGTAAGGGTACGAAGAGAATCGCTGACTGCGAGTATTGCTTTTGGCCCGTGTCTTCTTTCTCTCTGTGCCCCTCTTCTTCTCCTCTCCTAATTGCTTTTTGCGGGCCTCGTGGCCGTATGCGCCTTTCAATATTACTGACTTGTTCGTTTTCGCAGAAAGCAAACATGTTTATGCAGAGCCTTATATGGTATAGTAGTTCTCTTTGCCCCGAAATGGCTGCTTTGCCACATAACGGCTTTATCCGCAGCTCAAGACAGGCGGTTAGAGCAAGTAACATCGATATGTTTCTTTCTTTCTTTTTTTGTTGCTTACTTTCGCGTGAGGCACTTCCCTGTGGGCTTAGTCAGCTGCCTCGTCAGCAACATGGTCGAGAAAATCGCCTGACGTGTCTTATGTCTCAGGTTGGTGGATTTCATCATCTGGGGCACTGACCCACACCTACTTACCAGGTGCTTTCGTCCAGGTTATAAGCGGCGTGTGTGGGCCGCGAAAAATAAAGAACAACGAAAAGACAGATAATTGTTTCACCATTGCTTGCGAATGGAATGGACGGGCCTTTGGTGTTGACCCCACTTGTTAACTTCACTGTCATCTCCGCTGGCACTTGTTGTGTTAACCTCGTTTTTTACTAACAGCGTTCGACGTGCTGACGTTGCTTGGTCAGCCATGAGAGATAAAATAGTAGAGGGAAATGTATTAACATTGATCTCTTTTGGTTCTTTAATGTGCACGCAAATCTAAACATGTGAGCAATTTTCGCAAATAAGATGGTTGTTTTCATTTCCTTGGGCGACTTTGATTGCGTTCCTTATCATGACGATGATCTTTTCTATTTCTGCGTTCTTTAAAGCCAGGTACGGCATGCCGTGTGTGGTATGGCTGGTGAGCAGTGCTTGTATTACTCTTAGCGTGTCTTTCTCATCGGGCCCGATTATTTGGCTTGAGATCCTCTTGACGAGGTGTATGAGTTGCGAAAAGGTGCGTTGTAGTCTCGGTAGGATGGCCGCTCCCGATCGGCCCTTATGGATCCAAGTATTTGGGTCGGTCCAAGTGTTTGTACAGTATCGATTTTCCGAATTGGTGTCCCGTTGAGAGTGACGCTGGAGTCAGGATTTTCATAGCTGGGTAGCCTGTCTCACGTTCTTGCTTTCAGTACGAGGGGCTCAGACTTCTCGGGGGCGCAGCGGAGGCCACAGTTTCGGAGATAGCTTTCGAGGGTGTTTACGGCTTCTTGTAGGGCGCTTTCTTGCCTTCCAGTGTTCGCAGCTCTGGTCCAGAGCATGATGTCATCAGCGTACATCGCGTGACGCAGCATCTGGTATGGTCTCGAGGAGTTTGGGTAGATTTATCATAGCATCGTTGAAGAGTAGCGGTGAGATGACCGACCCTTACGGGGTGCCTCTGTTTGGAAGTTGGACGCTTTCGCTGCGGATGTTGCAGATCCAGACGGTTACCGTGTGGTCGGTCAGAAAGTTTCTGACGTACGAGTAGGTCCTAGTGCCGCAGCTGGTGCCTTCAAGGTTCTTGAGGATCGCGTCCTGGTTGACGTTATCAAAGACTCCCTTGACGTCTACTTCCAGTATGCAGTACTTGCTTCGATTGTTAAGGGGATCGAGGTTGTAAGAGTACGTCCTGCGTTGAGAGGTGCGGCCTGATGCCGAACATCGTGTCCAGTAGGTGGCCGTTACCTTCGATGTACTGGGTAATGTTGTCGTGCGCCACATGTTCGAAGAGCTTTCCCACGCACGAGGTGAGGGAGTTCGGGCGTAGGTTCTCCATGCTGAGAGGTTTGTTGGGCTTAGGGATCATGGTGGTCTCCAAGTGCTTCCATACAGCAGCTAGTTCTCCTTTCTCCTCGCACTCGTTGTGTTACCGGAGGAGAGCCGCGGTGGCCATCTGTGGTAGGTTGCGTATATGTTTGCTGGAAATTCGGTATTTGCCGGGGCTATTATTTCTAGTAAGCTTGGATAGGGCTACGTGGAGTTCGGTCTGCGTGAAGTGTCGGTCGAGTTCTAGATTCGGTTTTCCAGCGTATTCTTCGCTGCGAGTGGACGTGCGAAAAGGTGCGTCTCCGCAGAGTTTCTTTCGTATTTGTCGGAGGAGATGCTCATCTGATCCGCCATGGTTGTGGATAGTCTGTGGAAATGTTGCTTCTGTTTCGCTTTGGTAGGTTCAGTGGCTAGGAGTGCGCGTAGGAGGTGCCAGGTCCTCTTGGTGCTCAGAGTCCCTTGTAGCTTGTCACAGAATATGTGCCAATTCTGCCTGGCGAGTTGGGCTGCATCGTCTTGAGCCTGCTTGGTAAGGTGAGCGACGCCTGCCTTTAGCTTTCTGTTGAGCTTTTGTCGCTTCAATCTCTTGAGGAAGGCACTTGTGGCTTCCCAGAGGTGGAGGGGATGCGCGTCGATCGCGGGCCTATCGGCATCGAGTTATATGACCTTGGTGTGGCGTTCTGCTGTATCTAGTACATTTTTGAGCCACTCTTCAATGTCGGTGATAGTTGCTCCGGAATCTAGGTTGTCCTTAAAGGATTTCCATTTAGTTAGCCGTGCAATTCCGGTGTTGGTCTGTCTACGGTTGTGTGCTACATCTAATTGGAGGATATGGTAATCGCTACCTAGGGTTTCCGTAAGTCGACTCCACTCTGCCCAGGGGACGTTCGCTGTAAAGGTAAGATCAGGGTTTGTGTCTCTGGAGACGCTGTTTCCAATTCTCGTGGTCTGGAGAGGATCATTCCAGAGGGTGCGTCTGTGTTTCTGGGCGGCATCGTGCACTCTAGCACCTTTCCTCGTGGTGGTATGATAGCCCCATGCCGTGAGCGAGGTGTTCAAGTCCCCTCACTATTACGGCTGGGTGGCCATTCGTGGACTTCCTGATTTTTCGTACAGAGTGATTGAAGTCCGGTAACTGGTCCCGAGATGGCCTGTACATGCTGGCCATGAATACATCTTGAAGTATAAAATATATTATCATGCCATAGTACGATAATATAGTACGATAATTGGCACCGACTTCGTATATACATAATGCCCAGATGGCTAGAGCGAACTGGTTTCATAATTGTGTCTAATTAAAGCTACGCGGGCAACGTTGCCAGGATACATTAGGTTTTCTGAAAGAAAAGTTCCATCAAGAACCCGCGTAAAATTAAAAAAAAGAGAATCAGGACAACAACAACAAAATGAATGCAGTAAGAATGATAGGAGACTTCATGGTGCTTGCTGGCAGCGTACTTATCTAAAATCATAAATGCGCGTCACTGTCGCTAATTGAGCCAGCTGCTGCGTATATTAAAGGGCAAAGTATTAAAGGTGTACGAGGACAAACTAAAAAAAAAAGAAAGAGAAGTGAAAAAGGAGAGAAACTGTACAGCTCGAAAAATGTGTGTAGCCAACATTGAAGGGAAGAATCAAGTCAATTTAAATCTAGGTCGCTGGCCCCTAATTTATGCAACGGCTGTATTAACACTTGCAAGCCTCGAAGTTCAGAGCGACAGGCCTAAAAAAATTCAAAAAAGCCTTCTTATTCACAGCGTTAGTATAGGCAGTCTTTCGAAACCAAAATGACGGGACAGTTCATGAAGAAAGTAGCACCCAGGGACTTGAGTCCCCTAATCAGGAAATAATTTCACGGAGCTCTCGAAACAAATCTTGCAGCAGAGGCCGACCAATAAGAGCAGTCAGCTGCCCATTATCATCTCCATCGCCATCTACATTGAAACGAGGTCATTTGAATCTCAAGGAGGCCCGACGCCTGGGCCCTGGCTCATCGAAAGCGCGTAGGGCAACTGCGGGCGTTAGAGTCAGAGCGCCAGCCGGCTCCGGGCTTTCGTGAAGTTAAAACCGTGCACCGCAGCGGAAGCTAGAGCAGGCATCGGCTGACCGGTGCTTGGTGTCCGGATTCAAAACGCTGCTTGTACACAACAACGGGTTGTTGTCCCCTTCTACTCTGTTCTTGCAACTTCACGACATGCCGAATCTGAGCTCCTACATCCGAACGTGGTGTTTAAGGGCCACTGCAACACTTTTTGAACACGGTAAAGAAAACGTTTGCGACATGCAGACAATGCTGCCATGACCATACGAGCCAAATATTATTTGGCTGCGTAGAGGAGGGAGCTCACAGTCTTGCGCAAAGAATCGCTCTCTCTCTCTCTCTTCTATCTCTTGCAGCCTTCGACACCGCCTTCACAATGCCCCTACTATTACAACACAGGTCCGCGTGACATCCGGTAGACACCAGCCATTAAACAGTGGTTCAAGCGCATCAAGTCACTTCTAAGCGAAAGCTCGCGCACGCATGCGCGAGCTTCAATCTTCTAGCGGATTCAATCCTTTACTGAATTCAGTATGTTATTATGTTACCTTTAACTTTAACATTATGTTCAATGAACTTAGTGAATGTTCCGATTTTGATTCTAAACGGGGAAGCGCTGGTTGTTCGTGGCTCACCCATCCTGTAACCGCTCCTTTGTTGCTGTCTGGAAGCGGCGACTTGTGTATTGTGTTGCCATGTAGCCAATGGTGTATTGTCATGTGGCCTGAGGGCACACTGGCAAGGCAAGAAAAATATAGGCGAGCTGCGATACAAGCATACTATCAGAGGGATTTGTGTGCAAGTAGAACTTTTAGAGCGACTTTTAGCGCGTCAAGTATTCCGGTAAACGCAAGCGGACTGGGCGTTTTACCGGATGAGCGGAGGCGCAAACGTGAACAGCCTGCACGGTGGAGCCACCTGGTGGAACAGGGCGCAACCAGGCAAACAAAGAGCTAATATTGCAATAACCAAGTGTATTCTACTTCGCTGAGGGTGCAAACGTTCAGCAGCGTCGTAATCGTGTTGCTGCTGAACATTTACACCAGCAGCAAAGTAAAATACACTTGGTTACTGCAATACTAGCTGTGTTCGTCTGGTTGAGCTCTGCGCCACCAGGTGACTGCACCATGCTGGCCGTTCACGTTTGCGCCTCCGCTCATCCGGTAAAACGACTGGTCCGCTTGCGTTTACCGGAATGCAGGACACGCTAAACCTCTCTGTTAACTCGGTGGCGGTGACTCAGCGCTATCGGTGGTCGTCAGAAAAATGAGGTAGCCGAGACAACTCCTGTTTGTCTCAATCGCTTCACAGCAACCACTTTATAACACCTGGACTGTCGTTTTTACGGTGTCATCAGATATTCCAACTGTTGTCGCTGGAATATCTGATGACACCAATATGAGCAGTTATCGCTCGAATTGCAGAGCTATAGCTGCAGGAAAAGCGACAAATTACAGCCTTAGTGAAAACAAACGACACCACTGCAGACTACGCCTGTTGCCGGGCTTCTGCATAACTCGTATGTAATTACCAGCACACGAGTTCACCTTTCATATGAAGCATGTACGTCTATGATCGTCAAATAATAATGATGTACTGCGTTATTTACACGGATATGATGCAGATTAATAGATAATTACCTATTAAGAAAGGGGTCAGGCAAGGGGACACAATCTCTCCCATGCTATTAGAAGAAGTATTCAAGCTCTTGGACTGGGAAGGCTTAGGAGTGAGGATCAACGGTTGATATCTTAGCAACCTTCGGTTTGCGGATGACATTTTCCTGTTCAGCAACAATATATAGGGATGAATTTACAACAAATGATTGAGGACCATAACTGAGAAAGTGTAAAAATGGGGTTGAAGATGAATATGCAGAAGACAACGATAATGGTCAATTGCCTGGCAAGGGAAGAAGAATTCAGGATCGCTAGTCAGCCTCTAGAGTCTGTGAAGGAGTACGTTTATCTAGGTCAATTAATCACAGGGGACCCTGATCATGAGAATGAAATTTACAAAAGAATAAAAATGGGTTGGACTGCATACGGCAGGTCTTGCCAAATCCTGACTGGGAGCTTACCATTGTCGTTGAAAAGAAAAGTGTACAATCACTGCATTCTACCGGTACTAACATGTGGGGCAGAAACTTGGAGGTTAACAAAGAAGCTCGAGAACAAGTTAAGGACCGCACGAACAGTGACGGAACAAAAAATGTTCAGCCTAACGTTAAGAGACAGCAAGATAGCGGTGTGGAACAGAGAGCAAATGGGGATAGCCGATATTCTTATGGACATTAAGAGAAAAAAACTGGAGCTGGGCAGGCAATGTAATGCGTAGGATGGATAACCGGTGGACCATTACAGTTACAGAATAGGTACCTAGGGAAGTGCAGTCGAGGATGGCAGAAAACTAGGTGAGGTGATGAAATTAGGAAATCTGCAGGCGCAAG
This sequence comes from Dermacentor silvarum, assembly GCF_013339745.2. Lineage (NCBI taxonomy): Eukaryota > Metazoa > Arthropoda > Arachnida > Ixodida > Ixodidae > Dermacentor > Dermacentor silvarum. The sequence goes on from NC_051163.1 coordinate 24,946,075, forward strand.
TGAAAATCAGCTAGCGCAAGACAGGGGTAATTCGAGGTCGCAGAGAGAGGCCTTTGTCCTGCGGTGGACATAAAAATAGGCTAATTATGATGATGCAGATTCGGTACCAATCGCACATCATCAACATCGTTTAAGCCCGCTTTTGCAGGACGAAGTACGACGACCTGTCCCTATAGATGTCCAATTACCGCTGTTTTGTGCAATCCGAGCCCAAGCCTTTGCATGCAAGATTTCTAATTTAATGACCCCTTCTAATACCTTCAATTCCGCCTTCCTTCCGTTGTCAGCCATTCCGCTAGTCTAACAGAACACATGTTTCTTACACTGCCTGCACAACATCTTTTTATTGATTTACCTTTACAGGCGGTTACAGAATGGGGGGAAATGCGTAACAATGTAATTACACCGTCAAAATATTTCGAAACAGGGAAATGAACTTATAGTATCGAAAAAATTATTTCACAAATATACAGGTTACACAAGCAGCAGTTCCAGATGTCACTCAAAGGAGGCGACAAAATCTCCAGAGGCCAAAATATTCTGGTTAAGATTGTTCCATTCCACAATTGTTTTAATTATAAAGGAATATTTGAATATATCAACTATGGGCGAGTATGGCATAAAAATGTGAGCACGATTTGTACGCGCAGAAACTACTAGGGGGCGGCAAGTACAGGCAGGGATCCAGATTTAGATTTACTCTGTGCAATTGGTATAAACATTTTTAATCTAGCAATATCTTCTGCGCTTAGCAAGAACCAGGAGATGGTCCGTGGTAAGTAAATCTGTAACGGATAATTTGGCTGTCACACTTCGTATAGATGATCCTTACTGCCAAGACGCTGTATATTCTCCAACTTATTGATAAGATACTGCCGGTTGGGTCCCAGACTATACCCACTTGCAGAAATAGCGTAAGACGCACGTTATTTGTATAGGCAACTACTCGTACATCAGTAGTGGTGTGTCTCAGCTTCCTTTTCAACAAGCTGAGTTTTTGCTGAGCCGATCCGCAGATGTTCTCTATGAGTTTCTTCCAACTTAGGTTAGTTGTTGCAGTTACTCCTAGAAATTTCATTTTTGTCGATCGTTTGGATAAAACATTGGCGATAACGTAAGGTAAAAACAAAGGTGTTTTGTTACGTGGCGTAGTCATACATACCGATTTATTATAATTAATTTTCATGTCCCACTTGATACACCATGAATTAATTGCCTTCAAGTATTCCTTCAGAGACGGTCATCGACATTTATCGCGCGACAATCCAATAAACAGTCATCTGCGAATAAGCATAACTCGACCAACAGACTGATATTTTCTGCAGTATCATGAATATAAATCAGTAAGAGCAGGGGGCCCAGAACTTACTCTTGTGGTGCCCCGCATTATAAACGGGCAAAGAAGACGATCGCTCATCGGCTATCTCGATAAACTGTTGTCTGCAACTTGAAGTATGCTTGAACCCAATGTTCAATTTTTGTACTACTACCAATATTATAAGCTTTTGTATTAGTTTAAAGTGATAAACCCTGTCGAAAACTTCAGCGAAACCTTCTGCAATGATATTTATTTTCTCTCTGTTGTTCATGGCTGTTGCAACATGGTGAACCTCTCGAAGGTCTATTTGTTAATGTAGACGATCACTTACGGAAATTGGGTTGCTTATCGTAAAGGGAGTCCATTTTCTTCCATATATTCTACTAAATACTTACTAATATAACGTGTTCCAAAATATTACAAACAGTGCATGTTATAGATACGGGGCGATAATTGTTAACATTTAACTTGCTACCAGCTTTGGAAATGTGCACAACGTGATATCTCTAATTTGATCTCTTTTATCTTAACAAGAATACCATGCACGTGCGTTTTATTGCTGATTTGCGCGGTTGTCATTACTTCGGTGAACTTTGCGATTGACAAGTTATTTTCCACCACTCTCTGTATGCGGTTCTTATTGCACCTTTCAGATTTCCGTTTCATCATCCAAGTTCTCGCACCAGAGCATCTTAGTACTGACAGAGTAAAATGGTTACATGCATTTTCTATAGAGGGATATCAGCGCTCTCGAATGATTAAAAAAGAACAAGACCTTGCAGTATTACCCGATAGTCATAGCATCAACTGCGATAATAATGTATTAGATTACTTCACGAAGTAAGGAGAGTAGTTACATGGCCAGTATACACTGCAGTAAAAATTTGCTTGCTAACTCACTACGGTGGCGATACATTTGATAAGTCTAGCACTCACCATCTGTAAATAAATTAGAGTCTAAATGAAACTGATTGTTGCCGGGAAGGTAGCTTGCTATGCATGTAAATTGAGCTTTGACGAGGCTAAGATAAGAATAGTGATGTTTTATTACCTGTTCTGTCTGCTCTCCACTGTGCATCGCTTTGTGGAACGTCTTCATGTCACGGCTGTGGAATAATTTTGCGCCGGCAAGTGTACGTGCAAGTTGCGACACCGCATATATTTATACTTATATGTGACGAAATGATTGCGCTTTCGGTCGGTGCCGCTTATTTTCACGCAATCTCAGTGATTTCGAAACGCACCTGAAAGTTGCTTTCAGCCATCTGGGACGACAGAGATCTACATCAATTGAGCGTCAAATTCCTCGAAAGAGGGTGACAAGAATATGAGTTAACCACTTCTTTAAAGTTACACATGTACCGTACTTTATACACATAATGAATATTTTGCGTAATCACTTCCGAGTGAATTTATTAAAAATGGAGAAGGCAATGTGCAATGTATTGTACAAGGGGTCTTAGGAGGATATGAGACTAATCAATTGTGCTTTCGGTAGGTGCTGCTTACCCGCGGTGATGCTCTTTGTGCACTTGGAACCTTTGTTCGTGTATTGAGCACTAAATGATATTTTATTCTGGTCTCTGTTCTTATTCTTGCCGGAGGAGTGTATTGGGACACCAAAGAAAAACGCTAAGCAGTTTCTACAACCAGAATCTACAGAACGGCGTTATCTGTTTTGTGACAGAGTAAAGAATTTGTAAACTTGGTGCTTCCATATTAAAAAAAAATCATTTGGCAATTTTTTCGAATACATTTGATGTTCTGAATCAAAATTCTGCTTTCTGCAGTTACCCGAATAATCATTAATTAATTTATTTATTTGAAATACTCTCAATGCCATTGTGGCGTTAGAGAGAGGGGTGGTACACTTGTGGTACATTGTTGCGGATGGAAGTCTTGAATGCAGACTGATCGGGGTTGCTGGCGATGGAGGCGGGGAGGTGATTCCATTCCGATGACGTCTTTGGCACGAATGGATGAAAGTACATGTTGGTGCGGCAGCTCGGCATTTGAACTTTAAAACAATGATCAACGCGTGATGAGATCGAGGACGGCGTAGTAAAGAGAGAGTATTAGAGAGCGTATATTTCAACCATTTCTCTTATATGCAACACATTTCAATCAAAGCAGCCCCTCAGGTTCCCTCATTAAATCGCTTTCTGTCTGTCTTACATAAATTGGAATGGGGAAATAGGAGTTTACCCGAGCGAACGCTTATTATTAGGGGCACGAATGTCTATAGCTCCCCGACAGAGAAGCACTCTTAATGACGCAAATTATTTTTTTTTTCACCCTGTCGAAAGCGACAAGCATAAAACTTAGACCTTTCTATAGGACCCATCATTTCTGTGGTATACCCCCGAATAATATCAGCCGCAGAGTTCCGTTAGTTCCGTTCAGTAAGTTTTTTGGGAAATTCTATGCTATAGGAGATGCATACGCAAAACAAGAGTAGCGGATTTGCATTCTGGCATATTTCAATGGGAAACTGTAATGATATACCGCAACACTGCACGCAATTAGGGGTACGACGCGTTGGTGCGGCAGCTGACGGGGCCAAAAGAAGCCAGGGTGACTGCGTTTCGGTTGGACAGGACGTGTATAGAGGAAAGGGCGTGGGAGCGGCGAAATTTGCACAACAAAGCGCTGTGCATCGCTTTGTTTTCGTGAAGCGCTAATGCAGACGAACCCGCGAAGGTGTTGCCAAACGAAGCAAAAGCTTCAAAGGAAAGACACAAAAGGGAGCGCAATTTTTTTAGCATAACAAGCGGACACTGAAGGACATGTTCCAAAATAAACACGATGAGTAAAGTCATTAGGATTCACTTCCGGGTCAGCAATTCCAAACTTTGTGAAGCTGCTGGATCTGTTAGGTCACATTGGTCTTTCCAACTTTTTTTTCTTCAACCTTTTTTCATTTTTTTTCAGAGATTTTCAGTTGCCTGAGTGTATTTCCGCTTTCGTGTGGTAATCTGTCTTAGGTTAGGAGCACAGGACCCGTAGAATGGCCTTTTGTCGCAAGCTGAGGGTAAAAAAGGTTTAGTATGTCGCTGCAACGTATCATAATTAAGTGCATTATTAAGAGGCGGCATCACAATTTGTATTACAGGATACCGAAGTACCAAAGATTTCAGCATTGTACGAGATTTGTAACCGGTTGCTGTTTTTTACAACTTTTTCGTTTCTTTCGCAGTAGCTGCATGAGCATATTTATCTTTTTTTCTTTTTTTGGAGAACGACAAAACTATACTTTTTTTAGGAGAATAAAAAGGAGCGACGCTGACGGCAGTTGGAGGATGTATAAACAAGAAAGCTCCTAGAACTCCTGCAAACCGCGAAGCTAAATTCTCAAAAATTACTATATCTAGGTAAATTAAAAATATATATGTTTATGTTCTTCAGGTTTTTGACATATCAGTCCAAGGATGTTGCCTATTCCTGTGAAAGAGATAAAAAGGCACTAGAAGTTTCTCCCTTTGAATAAACTGTATTATATTTATTCGCCCAAAAAATATCGACGTTAAGAGGTACGCTGTCATGCAGAAATCCATTGAATCAACAATTTGAAATGAGATTGAGAAAAACGTTACTATTCACGTTTGCCGCACTAAAGCTGGCAAGAAAAAAAAAAAACAAGGCTAATTTGCATATCGAGATGCACGACAAGGCTACAACACCAAGGCTATAATACTAGGGCTGTTATTTCTTTGTTCGGTGAAGAATTTCACCCTTGAGACAGCTTTAAAGAAATCTATCTAACAAAGAACGCCTGAGGGCAGCGGCGTTCCTAGAAAAAAATAAAAACCCCCGTCTTGAAAGAGGAACTGTTTTAATATATCAAGAAAAACAAATGCGAACGTTTCGCAAACCACTTGAAAGTCCAGAATTTGCAGAAAAAAAAAATGATGGGGCTAGAATTTACAAGCTCTCGCTGGAATGCCTGCCTGCCTGTTTCGAAATGCAGATATAACTTTATTCCTCTTGTTACGCACAGCTTTAAAAAGGCGGCGATAACTCTTCGAATGGAAGAATCAGGATTATAACTGATGCCTGAAAATAGCAAATGCAAGAAGGAAGATGGAATGATCTAGACAGGACGACGATGGAACAGCTCGAAACCCCGACGAAATAATAATAAAAAAAGAATTGCGAAACTTTCACTGCGGTATGCTGTCGAACGAAGGCGTCCTTACGGAACGTGCAAGATCAATAACATGCGCGTTTTGTTTCGATTTTGCCACCGCCGAAAGCATATATATATAGCACTTAGCTGCGATCCTGCGCTCACACTGAAATATTTAGGAGTGCGAAACGCAAGCGCATTCTTTTGGGGGGGAAGAAATCGGCAAAGATTGGGCAACGCAGGTTTTGTTGTCCTCCACGCGAGCGTTAGAGGCTAGTGTTTGTTGTGATTCAGTGCGAATGTTTTTTTTTTTTTTTAATGAATTAGGAGTTACCGGAACGGCGCGCACCTGGCAGGTTTTCGCCCGCTGAGGTTTCTTGTCAGTCGGAAATACACGAGCAAGCACCGTATTTTTTCAAATTTTTGCACTCCCTGCATATAACGCATCCGCCTATTTTATTAACTTCTTCCATGCTTAACAAGGCAGTGGAGAATCATACAAAATACCCCCCCCCCCCCTTATCTCGTATAACTTATGTACAGAAACACAATTTAGGCCATCATAGGCAAATATCAAAATATGTTTGAAAAAATATATATACAGGGTGTTTCAGCGAACACTTTCAAAATTTCTTAAAGGTTGCCTTGTGGCAGATAGCACAATTCTAGTTCATGAACTGGTCTACTCGAAGAGGCGGACATTACTTGCACAAAGAAATTTAAATGCAGAATCGAATAATTAACAAAATTCACTAATTAGGTTTTTAACTAATTACCTTATGGCTCATATTGTAATTTACAAATTTACAAATACATACATATACTTGTATATGTATGTATAAGAAGCTGCCATGTAATGACACCAAGGGCAATGTACAGGGAAAATTATTTGTAGTTCTTAAATGAATTAAGGAAATTATAATTGAATGGAAATGAAAGTGGATGAAAAATCAACTAGCTGCAAGGTGGGACACGAATCCCAAGACCGGCGTTCCCTTCACCCAAGGAAATTCACGTACTACGTGAGGCCTGAAGTAGATAGCATGTTCCACATCCACTGCCATGGGCGTGAGGGGTGGCGTTGGCTAACACCGTTTTCCCATTCACTTTTGGGATGGGAAAACGGTGGCCGTGGTAGCTCATTTTGTAAGATCATCGCACGTGTTATGCGAAGGCGTGGGTTCGTCTCCCGCCTACGGCCAGTTATTTTAGAAAGCTGTACTACCCCATCTCTGGCAAGGTCATTCGTCGCGTCGCAATGACCTTGAGCCGCTGGAGCGCGAGCCGCCGAAGCGCAAGTGTGATAATCGTGACGTCACGCCACGTGATCCGCTGCGGACAGGCGTCGCAGCTGCGCTCGCTCGGAGCCTCGCCGCTGCGGTACCACGTGACTAGGCGAGAGTTTAACGACTGCTTCGCCAGCGGATTGGTCGCTCAGTCTCGCCATCGATGGCGCACCGGCTGGACCGTCTGTGCGTGCGCTTCAGCGCAAGCGACAGGCTGACCCCAATCATCCAGTAGATATAGCTAGACGGCAGGCTGCGAAATCTCAAGCAGAGGCAAAGTTTGCTGCTGAAACAGCGGAGCAAGGAGAGGCTAGATTAGCACGTTATAGAGAAGCTTACCAAGCGCGGAAGCGTGCAATAATGAAACACTGTGAGCATAGCCTTTGCAAATCTGAGCCACACACACCTTGCGCTCGTGATAACTAGGTTTACAAGAGTTAAACCTGAGCCATTTTCTGTCATCTGCTTTCATTTCCAATAACTTATACTGTCTTTAATTCAATGAAGAACTACAAATAATTATATTTGGAGTACTACCCAATACAATATATATATATATATATATATATATATATATAGTTACGAGGGACTCGATTTTATTTTATTTACAACACCAGGTGGAACAAAACCGACAATGCCAAAGAAAGCGTAGGGTTAAGTAATCGTGTTGTTTAAGAACTGAAATTTGGTCTAGCTGGTATAGATTATTCGTGGTGTCTTAGGCGCCACGCCGGTGTGCCTCATCTTCCTTTAGTGTTCAGTTTGGCGCCTAAGAAATCACGACGTGAAGTTTTATTTGAAGCCGAGGTCGCTTAATTAGTAAAGCACTGCACGAGTATTGCGAATGGTGTGGGTTCGGTTCCCACCTACGGCATGTTGTCTTTTACATCTTCCTTATTAATTCTACATTTGGCAAATAAGTTCTGCGGACACCCTCAAGGTGGAGGCAGGTTCATGAAATAGAAAGTTGTTTGGAAAAATGGGTTTCCTTTGTATCTTCGTGTTGCATTCAAGTGGATGACAATAGAGAGTTTTAGAATAGGGGACCCAAGACTATGAGTCCCCAAGCCGCGTTGGGTAGGCTGCTATTGTGTTTAGAGGAGCAGCAGAGATTGAGAATTGGGTCAAGCGCTCGGGACGCTGCCGTGGACAAAATTAAAAAGATGCTTGAAAGCAAAATAGAGGAAACGTTTTTCTTACAAGTGAAAACGAACAGAATGCATTTTTGAGCAAGAAGGGGCAAACAATAAAATGTAATAAACGCAATCACTGTGTTAGTACTACGAATTAAGTATGCTCTTTCAAGACCCAAGACGGCTTGGGGACCCACGCTAGTTTTTGATTGTTCGCTTTTGGGTCAACGCGAACGCAAAAACCCATTACTGGTTTGGGTTCTGCGCATGCGCGCTTGCGGTCCGCAATTTTCTTCGGTCCCCAAGCCGCTTGGGTCCCCGCTTCTAAAACTCTCTAATTAATTTCCTTTTCATGAACCTTTCCTTCACCTTGTGGGTTTCCGTAAAAGCGATTTGCAATATTCAGTGCCCCAGTGCTATGAGTTGTCGTATAATTCGCCCTTGCTCTGTGATCTGCTAGCCTCAAGGTTAGCTCAGATAATAATGCGACCACTCCGAAGAGCTTCGGCCCCGGGTTCGAATCCTGGACCTGGATGAATTTTTCTTCGACTGCGAAGCTTTCTCTGTAGCATGATGCTACAGTAATATCGACAACAATTCTCCCCTTTCATTTTTCTACATTCCAATGAAAACTTAAAGATAATTAATTTCCTCGTTCCTTTACCTGGCTGTCCGTTCTTTCTCTCACTCTCTTTCTTTTATATATATATATATATATATATATATATATATATGTCTCTATTACGTGCATGTGTGTGTATGTGTTGCTTTCCAGAATATAATTGACAGCGAAGGCGGCGCTTTTCTTAACCTTCGTTCAGCTTCTTCTAGTCTGATTTCCACACCGTAAACTTAAAATTACAATAAGGGAGCTGGAAAAGACAATAAACCACCGGGACATTCCAAGCCAGGCGCAAACAACAGGAAAAAAAGAAAGAAAAGAAAATCCTGACCTCCGCACTTCGCTTACGGCTTCCACAAAAGCGCACCTGCAGCGTCTTTTTGTCTGTGTTCGATTCCCCGCCAAACGGTTCCTGAGAATATTTAAGAGCAACCGACCCCGAAAAGAGGACGCGCGCGGGCCACGCGAAAATCGTAAGTGTATATCGTCCTCGCCCCCAACCCACCTCGCGCTCCTGCTTTAGCCCCACTCAAGCTTTATTCGATCCACGCCCCACGTGGTTCACTGCTCCGCCTGCTGCACCAGTTCACAGCGCACTGCAGCAAAGCCCTCCGTTTCTCGTTGCCGAAGCACGCTCCGGCCCGCCTGCCTACCTGCCTACCTACCTGCCTGCACAGCGATGCATACACGACTGCTTCGAGGTGCAGGAGATGCGTTGCCTTGCGCAGAGAACCTCTGCACCTGCTAGCAAAATTCTACAGCCGTGGTTTTCGCGAGAGTGCTTGCAATGCGCGTCTTCCGAGTTTGTCTGTTTGAAATAAACGGCCGTTTTTCGAGAGCGTGTTGGTCTTCAAACTCGTCCACAGTAGACGAAAATAATGCCCGTAAATTTTACGGGGTACCGAGACACCGCTGTGAGACATGCGTGATGATGATGATAATAATGATGATGATGAAGATGATGGCGATCGCTAATGGCTATCCTTTTGAATCTAAGTGACGCATAGTGACGTAGCCTCCGTGAGCTGATTGGGCTTTACTATATCTGTTTCGCTATTGTGTTCTGTCTATTTATATTTTAACGTTACATATGCCTGTGACGTTACCTATGCCTATACCTATACCTCGACATTAAGAAAAAAAAAAAAAAAATCTGGAGCTGCGCATGCCATGCAACGCGCAGGATGGATAACCGGGGAACCATTAAAGTTACAGAATGGGTACCAAGAGACGGGAAGCGCAGTCGAGGATGGAAAAAAAAAACTAGGTGGGTTGATGAAGTTAGGAAATCTGCATGCGCAAGTTGGAATCAGCTAGAGCAAGACAGGCGTAATGAGAGATCGCAGGGTGAGGCCTGCGTCCTGCAGTGGTCATAAAAATAGTCTGATGATGATGATGATATCTATTTCGATCTTGCGTCCTGTCTATCTATATTTTAACATTACCTATGCCTGTGACGGCACCGTCCCCATCTCTCTGCCTTTCTATTGGTCCACCAAAGCACCAACTGCCTCGTGCTTTTCTCCTCTACTGACCAGTAAATGCTTCCATCCGCGTTGAACGTACTGAAGCGCTTCTGGAAGGTGGACGTTCCCTCCGTTTCTGTCTGAACAGATCTTTCAGCGCAGAGCAGCAGCGGTGGCGCCATCTTGTGACACTGACTTCAACTGGAGCACATAGTTAGACTTACTCTAGTGTGCCGACCGCGGGCGTCGTGGTGGCACGGAGAATGATGCCTTCCGCCGGCGGCCACCAGACGGCGATAGCCGTAGCGACCGTGTAGGGTGCCTCGATGTCCAGCGGCGGCGCTGGCATCGAAGCACCCTAGGACCGTGCGGCGTCTCTATAGCCAACGCGCACGTGTGTGAGAGACGCCGATGGGCTGTCCCAACTAGGGAGTCGGCATGTAACGCTGTTTCCTGGTCCCAGCCCGTTTCGCGCTGCCGAACGTTGGTTGAGGTTCCAAGCGTAATCGAAAGAATATGATTTCGTTGCACTTACAAACGATCGTACGCACAGTTATCATTATTACGCTACACGATACCGGTTGTTCCTTCGAAGAATACCATAAATACGTGGTTTCCCAAGAAGAAGTAGAACTTTTTTTCAAGCTAATTTAAGCGACAGATGTCCACAAATGCTAAATTCACAACAATTTGTAGCTAATTACCATATATTTACTAATGATATATGGCAGTTATTGTGACGGATGGTAATTAACCAGGGTAAATTTTCATGGGCGACACACCGTCGACTGCAATTTTGAATGAGCGCTCAATGTAGCAATTATTAAAGTGTTTCTCATAAACAACAGCCGCCGGAGATAGTCTTCGATCTGCCCTCTTTATATTCTTCTCCCACTCGGCTAAACGTTCTGGGTCAGCGCAGGCGCGCTGAAAAATGATACCCGCGCGTTGTTTGAGCGGTATCCACTCGTACAACATGAGACAAAACAGGTGCTGTCTTTACGCCTCGATTTCTGCGACGACATCGCGGTTCCGTCCGTGAACAGACACAAGTGCGAACCGCGCGCTCAGAAAAGAAACCCAGCAATCACATGCGGAGGCACCGTACGCTAATTGCTCGAAAGCAACAACGCACAGCAACCGACTGCGCTTACGAACGACGAACGCGCATTCGAAGCACATGCGACGCGCGTGCAACGCGCGCGCATAGCCAGCTCGGTTAGCATGGTCCCAAAGGGTGTCGCCGTCTGGTGGCCTCCGGCGGAAGGCATCACCAGCGGTGCCAGCGTCTCCCATTGGAAACGCTCGGCGGTCGGCACACTAGTAAGTATATTCTAGGCACTGTAACATAACTACGACGTTAACGACATTATTCTGACATCTACTGGTGCATATGCGTCGGTGGCGACAGTAATTTGCCCTGCAGTGGATTTCCTTTGTTTCGTTTTTCAATTTCTACAAAGAACAGCAACGCAACCAGAAACGTTTTTGAGGCCTTGAGGTTAAAAGAAAGCGTCAGAAGGTGGCGTTAAAAATTAAATTATGGGGTTTTACGTTCCAAAACCAGTTCTGATTATGAGGCACGCCGTAGTGGGGGACTCCAGAAATTTGGACCACCTGTGGTTCTTTAACGTGCACCAAAGTCTAAGTACACGGGTGCTTTCGCATTTCGCCCCCATCGAAATGCGGCCGCCGTGGCCGGGATTCGATCCCGCGACCTCGTGGTCAGCAGCCCAACACCATAGCCACTGAGCAACCACGGCGGGTAAGGTGGCGTTACCGATGCAGCTGCTGCCGTTGAAGTCTCCACTATTCCTTAAACGGCAACATTTTTACGGACAGTCTAAATATAGCTCACTGAGGCATTAACATTTTGTTGCTTACCATATGCACATCGTTTTTGTTTACTAATGGCACACGAATGGAAAATTACGCTATAATAAAGCTGGCAATCCTACTTACACTGTTGATAAATTGTAAGTATACCCATTTTCTCATAAGTACGCGTACAGACGCGCACAGACATACAGACATAATCAGTCTATAAAGAATGAATGTAAACCAGACAAAAAAAAAAGGGGGGGGGGAGAGGGGAAGTGACCCATATGCACTCGCTTTAATTAGGAAAAGTTCATATCTACCGTGAATTCAAGACTATTATACGCGTAACACACGAATTGTATTTTTCAAGCAGTCCTGAGGTCACGCACTCAATATTCATACCTAAAAGATCGGCAAGTCAGCACGTCGCTTCAGTAGCTGCTCGGACTGGGTGAGTCATCCTTCATGGCACATGTTTTGATGGTCATGTTTTTTTTGTTTTTTGTTTTTTTTTTGGGGGGAGGGGACTTGCAAAATTCGACGGATGCTCTCGGCCGTGTACATGTGAACTAGAGATGCGAATTGTGAAAAATGAAAACAAACAAATATGCAAGAAGCGAGAAACAAAAATACAATATATTGCAGGAAGAACTTGGTTTTCTTGTTTTCCTTTTTTTTTTTTGGGGGGGGGGGAGAGCTACAAATTTGCAAGAAATTTCCTACTCCGCAAAATAAAAGCGTAAAACTTGGACAAAATTTTGTGCCGAACCGCTTTCTGCACACGAATTTCTCAAACGAAAGCAGTGATACCTGCACAAAATAGGTAGTGTTCAAGCTTTTTGTTTTAAGTGTCCTGTGTTTCTGAATGTTTACACAGTGTTTGTAGAAAAGTGAGGTTCTCGTGTCCTGTTGCTTGCAGAGTACCCGCTTAATCTTGCATTTCCTGTCAATTTATTGAGAGACTGTTCATACTTTTACCCGTTTGCTGTAGAGAATCGCCCTGCTACAAATCGCTGTTGTGGACAGTGTTTATGTACCTTCTTTTTTGCGAAGTAAAACAAGAACAAGATAACCCCGTCTTTAAGAGGCCAGTCTAAATTTCTGGAAATTTGGCAACTTTGTGGACATCTTTGAAAACGCGTCGTAGTGTGCATATACAAGAAAGAAAATTGGGCCTAAAGCATCGACGATTATTATCAATGTAAGCAAATAGCCCCACCGAACGACAGAATGAGCCAACGAGCGAGCAAACAAACGAATGAAAGAATGAGCAAACAAACTGACGTTTTCCTTGCCAAGTCCGACCATCGACCACCTTTCACCGACCACCAACCAACCACGAAAGCCGGCGAAATCTTGCAAACAAAGCTATTCGCTTAAAAAAAAAAACATACAGGGCGGTCGCACGAAGCCCGCGCTTATGAGGTAACACCTCGGCCTTTGATTGTTAATGGAAGAGAACCCGAAGCTGGAGCGCGTGATGCGTATTGTTCTTTACCAATTGAACTTCAGTGGCACTTACCCCTGTTACCCCATTGTGGTCTATATCACAGCGCATGTCTTCTTCTCTTCTTCTTTCTGAGGTTTTCCGTGCCAAAACCAGTTCTGATTATGAGGCACGACGTAGTGGAGGGCTCCAGATAAATTTTGACCACCTGGGGTTCTTTAACGTGCCCTACAACGCAAGCACACGGGTGTTTTTGCATTTCGCCTCCACCGGAACAGCGTCTGGTCTCGCGAGAGTGCTTTCCGTGGCGGTCGATGTCCTTGGTAAAAAATTATCATGGGCTTAGCTCGGCTATGTCAGGATATACGTAGCGTTCGGCCACATCGTTCAGAACCGGTAGACCTGGTGGCATGGGCGGGTAATGATACCCATTGGCGAGGCTAAAGAATGGAATCTTCTGCTTAACGAGAAAGTTCTTGGGCGTTCTACAAACCCGCGCCACGGTTTCACCCCACTCAGGCGGCGCCGCTAAACTCAACGTTTCACGCATGGCACTACTTACCAGCGTCAAGTCTTTCATGTGCCACAGTCTTTCACACACGTCGCACACATATCCAAACGGATTGTTTACGAAGTCCGTCTCGAAGGTCCGAGTTGCACTGGCGCTTTCGCTAAGTTTCACTGTATAGTCAATCAATCAGCGAGCCTTGACGTCATCGTTGGCGTCTTGTTGTTGCTGCTGCTGAGACGGTCGGGCACGTTGCTCAGCCTCCTGGCGAGTGCCGCTTTGCTAGACGTTGCTCCCTTTGCTCCGGTGTCTCCGCAGCATGTTTAGCCTTCTTCTGTTCGTTCTTCCAACGCTCAACGGCTAATTGCCAAGAAACTACTTCGGGATCCGATGAGTTAAGCTTCTCCGCTGTTCTGCGCCGCTGAGCAGCAATTTCGCTCTCCTTCTCCAAGGCTATACCACATTGGCAAACGCCCAGCTCAAACGATCAAACGCCCTGCGCAAACGCCCGGCGCGCCAGCTGTGCGCCGTGTGACGTCACTGCTCCACGCGCATGCGCACCACGGCTCTCCAGGAGCCACGCGAAATTGCTCAACTTCAGCCAGTGCAGCTCACGCTACAAAAAAATAACTGGGCCTGAGTCAATGCCGCCAAAAATTCATGTCGTCACAACGAGCTGCTGATGCGGGAATTTCAATATGGCGTCGCTGGAGGTATTTTCTGGCTTTTCAAGGCTTTACTCCCGGTAGCATATACTGAAAACTTAAAAGGCACCGCCCCTTAGCAACCGCGGTTGAACACGATTGGCTGAAACGCCGCCGGCGACCCTTGACGCCCTTAGCAACCGCTGTGAGAGCACGCCGCTCCACCTAACGCCTTTTGCGTTAACCTAACCTAACCTTAACCTAACTTTAACCTAACCTATCGTGGGGTACACGCGAAGGCAATGTCACGGCGTGACATCAGAGCATCACTGGCGGCGTGTCAACCAATTAATAGCATTCAACCACGGTTGCTAAGGCGCATGTGCCTCCTAGGTTTTCAATATTCGCCTCCCGGTAAGACCGGCTTTTTTTCGATATTGTAGAAGGCTACTCTACTAGTGCAACTCAATATATTCATCTCGTTGGTGTTCCTTTAAAACGCGGTATGGGGCCAATAGCCAGAATTGGGAACTTTCACAGTATAAGAGAGTTTTAGTTGTACCTATATGTAATTGCCATTCACGAAATATCTGGTTTGCCGAGGGCATAAGGCGGGAGCAGCCTGGTTGGTGGCGCCACATTGTTGCGCAGATTTTATCCAGGGAGGACAGAATTAATATTACAGTAACGTGCGTACCGCATGCTACTTATCTGCTAGTTTAAAGCGCCGGCACACTGTTAAAATGTGTGTGTGACACAAAATTATGACAACTTGGGTAACACATCTTGTCAGTTTTCTGTTAGCTGACTTGAAAATGGTCTCCTTATTGTTTTTCGGCATTTTAAAAGGAATATATGAGATGGCTTATTCCGTTAAGGGAGTATATATATATATATATATATATATATATATAGTGAAATTAGTGTAAGCACATTTCACGTACTTCATCGTTCTCATTTGTATATAGCCATCATCATCCCTGTTTCTCTTCTTCTTCGTCTTCGAGTTTTAGAAGCATTTCATGATGACGTTGCCGCCGGCCACTTAGGCTTCCTCAAGACCTACGACCGCATCAAGACCCGCTGCTTCTGGCCTGGATTGTCCACAACGGTAGCCAAATACGTTGCCTCATGTGCGTTGTGTCAGCACCGCAAACGCTCCACATCCCCGCCTGCCGGTTTTCTTCAGCCTCTGCCATGTCCGACCGAACCTTTCGAGTGCGTTGGAATTGACTTATACGGTCCCTTGCCGTTGACGCCCTCCGGTCACCGCTGGATCGTCACAGCGGTAGACCACTTAACAAGATACGCCGAGACTGCGCCTCTTCGATCTGGTGCTGCTTCTGAGGTTGCTGACTTTTTCCTGCAATCCATAGTCTTGCGCCATGGTGCTCCTCGCGTTCTTTTGTCCGATCATGGCAAAGCCTTCATGTCCCACGTCCTCGAAGAAGTCTTGCGGCAGACTAATACGAAGCATAAAACCACTTCTACATATCACCCGCAAACCAACGGCCTTACTGAACGCTTCCACCGAACGCTCTCTGACATGATTTCTATGTACTTACGTCCTGACCACACAAACTGGGACAACATCCTTCCCTGTGTTACATTCGCTTATAATACTGCGACACAACGAACTACCGGTTACAGCCCTTTCTTCCTGGTGTATGGACGATCTGCCTCCTCCGTCTTCGACTCCGAATTCTTTTTCTCTCCTGCCTCGCCTAACACCTCCCTCCCAGAAGAGTTTGCAGCTCGACTCGCGCATTGCCGTGAATTGCTCGTCGCAACACCGCCGCTACCCAAGAAGAAAGAAAACGTCGCTGCGACAGTAAACGCCGCGACATCGCCTTCCATCCTGGAGACCAAGTCCTCCTATGGACGCCGGTTCGAACCCCTGGACTTTGCGAGAAATTCCTTCACCGGTACATTGGGCCCTACACAGTCCTTACAACAAACTTCCGCAGTGAACTATCTCGTCACTCCGCTTCAATCCGTCGAGGACCGCCGTCGTCGTAGTGCAGAAATTGTTCACGTCTCCCGCATGAAGCACTTTATTCCCCGTTCAGCCGATCTTTAGATTGCGGCCAGGTTGGCCGCTTCCACGAGGGGGGGAAATTAGTGTAAGCACATTTCACGTACTTCATCGTTCTCATTTGTATATAGCCATCATCATCCCTGTTTCTCTTCTTCTTCGTGTTTGAGCCTCGGCCGTGCCGGTGGAATAAACGGGTCTGCCAGTGCTGCCTGTCCTGGTCGTCTTCCGTCTTTCAATATATATATATATATATATATATATATATATATATATATATATACCCGCAGTCGCTTCCAGCAATAGTAAACGCGAGCTGAATTACATAATTCAGCTCGCGTTTACTATTGCTGGAAGCGAATGCGGGTTCTTTCGGCGTTTTGTGCACAAAATTGAGCCACTTAATTTCTGCTCATCTTTCCACGATATCGAAGATGATGCAACTCGTAATATAAACGTAATGAAATCATAAGAGGAAGCTTCGCATCGCCACCGCGGACATTGCTAAATACGTACCTTGCAAATTATCGCAAGTGGCTAGGAATTGAAACAAAGAAAGAACGCAAAGCGATCGCGAGAAAACGACGCCGTTTTTTTTTCTGAATCCAATGCAGTTACATTTAACACGACGTCGTTTTTTTTTTCGCGGAATGTCGCCGCATACCACGTCATTTACCACGTTCTTTGCATCGAGACATTTCTTCATCATCAGAGGGAACGGAAACGGAGGAATCGGCAAATGGCCGCAATTAATGGGATGCCGACGCTGCCAGAATCACGTTGTCTCCGTGTTACGTTGGGCGATGTCTTAAACTACGAAAAAAAAATTAAGGAAGGAGCGTTATAGTTTGATGATTACCTTCCACCAGATAGTACCACCGTCTTCTTGAGGGAAATGTGGAGGTTTTGTAACAGTAACGGCGGAAGGAAAGTGAAAATTGTGAGAACAAACTAGGAACCGGGCAATGCCCTCGAATTCCAAGAAGAAGATGGCTACAAAATAGTAGAATGTTAAGACTACAAATGTAGCACAAGTGTACTACAAGATTAGTAGTAGAAGAGAAGAATTTTCGTGATAACTTCTTTCCTGATGCCTTCTGAATCTTGGTCAATCCTTTGCAGTTTGATGCGCCATCATTGAAAGAAGACGCAGCGAAACGAAAAAAGAGAAGACAAAAGCAGACGAAAAAGAAAAGAAGAAGCACTTAAAAAAAGTATTCTAGAAGAGTAGACGAGGAAGAAGTAGACTTGAAGAATAGTAATTGAAGCTCGAGTTGAAGACAAGGGTGCAAGCGCGGAATAAGACCAGAAAAGCAGAGGAAGATAGCGTCGTCGGATGTTGCTACCTGCAAACAGTGGGCATTCTGCCCACTAGACTAACTGGCAATGATTCTTGGCTGAATGGGCCAAACCATCAAACCCTACAGATATATTGCCGAAAGCGGCTTGCATTTGTATATCTAACTGCTTATGCCGTTGCGAAAAGTACTGAATAAAAATTAAAAAAAAAACTGCCAAGGAAAGAGAACATTAGAAAGGAGGAAGAAGAAATCAAGATGACTAGAAGAGGAACCATATAGAAAAATACGAATAATAAGGCTACTAGTGTACACGACAACTAGGATAGCTCTTGATGAAGACTGTAGAAGCGCAGAAGAGTAAATTATGATGAACACAACCGTAAAAATGGACTACAATAAGAACACGATAATGAAGGGGGGGGGGGGGGGGGGGGGGTTCGTCGCAAGAAGGCAATGCAGTACTACGGTAAGCAGTATGCTCGAAGAACTAACCAATACATAGCGTCATAGAAAACTGTATATACTTGTTACAGCACCATAGGAGTTTACCATAACCTCGAGTTTTTTTTTTTGCACACCTGCCTTTTAATGTCATGAATCTTCCCCGCCTCGCTACCCTTTCTTTCCTCTTAAGAGCAGAGTTTATGAAATCTCCGTGCGAATAAAATCGAATGCTGCTTCTTATAACTGCAAGCATTATTTTTTTCTCAGAAACTTTAGCTATATAGAATTTCTGACTGGGCAGAGTACCGATGAAAAAAGGAAGAAACCACAGGGACGTAAAAAAATAAAAGGAAGGGTGTAAGAAGTAGAGACGTCAAGCTTTACGGAGGTGCTCGGGTGGTCTTCGACGTAGGCCGTAAAAAGGGATTGATGCTTTGGCGGTCAGGGAGCATAAATCTTCAGTGCCACACCGCTGTACTTTCGTAAGGCTGTCTCCCAGGAGCCACTGAAGACATGGCCATCTGTATATAGCAAAAAATATATCATAAACCAAAGCGTAAGGTATATATAAGAAGAAACGGTATTACGCGCCTGATCGCAGGAGCTCAGCGTGTTTAGCCTGCCTATATAGAAACGGTTTTTTTCTTCTTCCACGTGGGGACTATTTGAGACTGTTTTAGTCTCGGCGTGAGATGCGAATTGAGACTCGAAAAGTACATGTGTTTCGGTTTTGTGCAATTTGCACGCCCGAAAACGCCTAACAGCGCGTAGTTTCTGCTACAGTGCTTATAGCACGTGTTTCTGCCACGACTGTGTCTTAAATATACGGGACTGAATTGAAAATGATACACTTCATACTATGGGTTGCGCAGCAACCATAGTATTAACAAGAAAGGTAGGCGTGGAAGACGCGATCCTGAACTCTCAGCTGCTATGTTTTATTGAAAGGCACGATGATTCATAATGAACACCGATGTTTGCAAGAAATACTGATGTATGGTTTGTGCCTCCGTTCCGTAAAACTTATTTACGCCAAACTTTGGCATACAGTTTCGTTGTAACACTGGAAAAGTATACAGTCAGTTGAAGTAAAACAGCAGTTGCGGCGATACTTCGATTGTGTCTTTGGAAATGGTCACGTGTTTGTATGCACACGATATTGGCTGTGATTTCTGCAAATTCGTTCTATTTTCTTTATCTTAATTCCTATATTATAGGTGCAATGATGTTATTCGTGAATATGTTGTATTATGTATTAAAGTTTGCTTGCTTTCATTTTGCCTTTGTCACGGCGTAACTGTACCTTAATGTGGAGTTGCTGCCGGGCAACCGCCAACTGGATCGCTGTAAAGTCACTTTCACGGCACAACGATCTTTCAAGCGTTCTTTCTGGTAAATGAAATCTGGACCCGTGTTCACAAAAACCTCTTACGCTAGAATTGTTCGTAAAAGAAGATTCCAGCCAATCTTTATGCTCGGCATATCTTCAGAGAAGACGGCGAGCAATTGGCGAAAATAAGTTTAGAACGAAAAGCTTGTGCGAATTGGTCTTCTGACTCTTACTTAGTTCGGCGTAGCATCCATTTAAAATACGCTTATATCATCAAGTCGTTTGAGTAATTTACAAAAGAGAATGCAAATAAAAGTTTAAAAAGTTCACCGACGATTACTATACTCTCTAATGCAAATTTTGAGCGCAGCTGTTCCGGTGTTTCGATTTCGCGATATATTGTGGCCAATAGGTTGATTCTGAACGACAGGGTGCTCTTGGCGGCTTTGCTGAGCCTCTGCTCGAGCAGCTCGTTTAGCAGCAGCAGCAGCTGCAGCAGCAGCAAGCAGCACAGCAGCAGCAGCAGCAGCAGCAGCAGCAGCAGCAGCAGCAGCAGCAGCAGCAGCAGCAGCAGCAGCAGCAGCAGCAGCAGCAGCAGCAGCAGCAGCATCAGCAGCAGCAGCAGCAGCAGCAGCAGCAGCAGCAGCAGCAGCAGCAGCAGCAGCAGCAGCAGCAGCAGCAGCAGCAGCAGCAGCAGCAGCAGCAGCAGCAGCAGCAGCAGCAGCAGCAGCAGCAGCAGCAGCAGCAGCAGCAGCAGCAGCAGCAGCAGCAGCAGCAGCAGCAGCAGCAGCAGCAGCAGCAGCAGCAGCAGCAGCAGCAGCAGCAGCAGCAGCAGCAGCAGCAGCAGCAGCAGCAGCAGCAGCAGCAGCAGCAGCAGCAGCAGCAGCAGCAGCAGCAGCAGCAGCAGCAGCAGCAGCAGCAGCAGCAGCAGCAGCAGCAGCAGCAGCAGCAGCAGCAGCAGCAGCAGACGACGAAGCATTTCCACCGGTTGCGTCGCTCATTGTTCAGAAAGAAAGCGTGAACACGGGAACGCGTGACTCGCGCAGAGCGCATTCTCCAGCGGTGGCGGCGCTGGCGAATTAGCGCATGCGCAGTGGGTCCGAAGGCCGCGCCAGTGCTTTGTTTGGACGCGCTCGCCGCATACCACGTCTTGTGCGGCACTCCTCTTTCCTTCTCACCCTCTCGCCATACTCTCCTCCTGCGCTTTCCTCCTCATGCTTCCGCTGCACCCTCCTCCTCCGCGTTGATCCTCGCGCTCTCTCAGCTCTCGCCGTCTTTCATCCCCCCACTGCGCTCAGCGTTCGCTCTCCCATCCTTCGCTGTGCTCCTTCGCTCGGTTACGCCGAGGGACGCCGAGGCTCAACACAGTAACGGGCGCCTACGAGCTGCACTCTAAAGCATGTGCCCCCCCTCCCTCTCTGTATGTTTGCTTGCAAAGTCGTAGTGCTAACGCTAAAGTGAACGCATGGTAAGTATTACAGCTCCCCTCTTAAGTAGTTGTGCTAACGTTAAGTAAACACAACCTGAATATTAAAGCTCTAGTATTTTACCGAAATACTAGCCGAATTATCTGGCCAAATTGGCCCCTATAGTAGCTCCGACGGTGTGATTTCAGGCGCTTTATCAAAAGAAGCAAGGAAAGCGTGTAAGCTATGTATTACCAGTATCAACTGTGATAAACATCTAAAGATTATTTTAGATGACAGTCTATAGAGTTCATAACTACCTTTGACATGCATACTCACGTTCCAGCATTTACCTTCAGCCAAAATTAATTTCTTCGTTGTAGACATCCCCATGCTTCATGCAGCATCTTACTTACACAATTGTTGTGATCTTATTTTGCGTTAAGCTTGCTTGAACCGGCAAGTCCACCTTCCATCGCCTTACTTCTTAATGTCAACCTCAGTATAACATTAAATTGCTTTACATCTTCGGTATTATCAATAAAAATAATTCATTGATTGACTTGTTGCTTGTTAGCTCACCAAACTGAGTTACAGACGTTGGCTTATGGATAATACGTTCTGCAAAACACTGCTGTGTTCTTTTTGTTTTTGTTTTTCATATGATGAGGACCTGTACGTTTCCATTCAGGCATCTAAAATATGCTGCATGATGTTAATTTCACTGTACGATTGCATCCCTACCTGCAATGTACTTCGCCATTTCCTTGTCTCTCATCTATCTATCTATCTATCTATCTATCTATCTATCTATCTATCTATCTATCTATCTATCTATCTATCTATCTATCTATCTATCTATCTATCTATCTATCTATCTATCTATCTATCTATCTATCTATCTATCTATCTATCTATCTATCTATCTATCTATCTATCTATCTATCTATCTATCTATCTATCTATCTATCTATCTATCTATCTATCTATCTATCTATCTATCTATCTATCTATCTATCTATCTATCTATCTATCTATCTATCTATCTATCTATCTATCTATCTATCTATCTATCTATCTATCTATCTATCTATCTATCTATCTATCTATCTATCTATCTATCTATCTATCTATCTATCTATCTATCTATCTATCTATCTATCTATCTATCTATCTATCTATCTATCTATCTATCTATCTATCTATCTATCTATCTATCTATCTATCTATCTATCTATCTATCTATCTATCTATCTATCTATCTATCGGTTTGTCTGTCTTAAAAATAAAGTAGAAAAATAATGAAACGCATGCATAACGCCAGACATCGGCAACGACTGAAGTTAAGACAAGAATTTGCAAGCTTGCTGCAAATTCTTGTCTTAACAGATGGCATCTTCTTCGCCAATACAAAAGGCGGTTGTGAAAAAAGAAAAAAAAAAGAAACAAAAAGAAGAAAAACGCTGCAACTGCACCGGAGGCGTCCCCCCCCCCCCAAAAAAAAAAAAAAAAAAAAAAAAAAGCACGCCGAACGTGAGGTCACAAAGCGATAATGAAACTGAGCCGTAAAAGCAAACTTGTCGCGCTGTTCCAGACTCTAGAAAAAAAGCAGGAAGGAACTGCATATGTCCCTACCACATGTTCGCGAACGCTAGACTCTGTCTCTCTAATTCGGTGCAGTGCTTGGGACGTTGGGGTTCGTGTCAGCTAATTGGAGCAGCCGGCAGAATGGACGGCTCGCCCATTGCCCGCCACTAATATTTCCGTGACGAAGCTTACATAACGTCCTTTCTCTCTTCTCTCTTCATTCAGTCGGCATATAGTCTCTCGGATTACGACCAATGCGCTGGGCGATGGCGGAGCCGTTATTCTGATTTCTCTTTCTTCTTTTTGTAATGCTTGCACCTTCCATAGCGTTCGCTGTACCGCATGGTTTTCATGAGGCGGAGCACAGGCTCGAAAATCAGAACGAGTGCTTCACGAAAAAAGATGTTGAAAGTCGAAGGCGGAGCGAGAGAAAAGAAGAAGAAAGCAAGGTGCGAAAGCAGACACATTTCTGCAGAAGCTTTTTCTATATTTATATAAACAAGTTTTTTTTTTTCTCTCTTGACGTTAAGCTTTTTTGTTCATTGAAGGAACCGGCTCTGTCTTGGCATAAAGCTGCCCTCTCCACAAACTTCTTGCCAGCCCGTATTCCAATTATTTTGAAGAAAAATAAAAAGAACAGAATGTAAATGCTTTGGCTGCCTGTCTTTGTGGTTTTCCACAAGAGTTAGGCTTAGCGCCGCGCACAAAGAAAAAAAAGCGTAGCACGACAATTCAAAGCGGCGCCGCGCTGCGACAGAGAGCAAAGTTATGAGAACTCGTATTCATTCGAGGAATAGGCGAAGGAAAAGAAATCGAGGAAAGAAGGACGGCACGTGGCTTCTGCGTGTAAGAATTGTGGAAAGAATTAAGAAACTTTAAAGAAGTAAAGGGCGAGTCTGCTCGTTCAGGCTCTCTCTTTTCCATCTTTTATTTCTTTTCGTTCTAAGAGAGATTTTCGCGGACGTGTGACTGCCATTGTATTAGTCTAAAGCTGTTTATCACGCTGCCTTTTGGCAGACTTGACAGCTAGTTGAATTAATAACGCGATATTAAAATGTGTCCGCAGACATCACGCTTTTTCTTTTCTTGGTGCACTTGAGAAGTCAGTGAGCTTTTGTATGCACTGACATTAGTTTTGGTTGTAAGGCATGCAAGGTCCAGATTATGCGATGATTAAAAATACAGAACAAAACAATAATGTTTTTTTAAGGTTCCGCGCGGCTTGTTGCTTGCTACGGAAAAAGAGCCGTCAGCAGAGATCACCTCTGGTAGTGACTAATAATAATAATAATAATAATAATAATAATAATAATAATAATAATAATAATAATAATAATAATAATAATAATAATAATAATAATAATAATAATAATAATAATAATAATAATAATACCTTTATTCATGAAAACAAGTGGTACAAGGTTCCAAGGCATTAGGAAAAAAGTTGCTACGAACAGCAACTTGACTAGTCCTAATAACCAGAAGGCAGCAGACAGCAAGAAGCGAACAGATGAAACAGATGGGAGAAAAAAGAAAGAGGAGAAAAAGAAAGAACAGAAGAGAGAAAGGAAAGCGAGATTGAGAGCATTTTGCTTCACACATCAAACAATAATAATAATAACTGTAGTTTGGTTTAGTGTTAACAGTTCAAATAAAATTCGTACTTTGCCTGATTTTGTCTAGTAACGACACTTCAATAGAGGCCTATCTAAGGTACCCTCGAGTATGGATCTAGCCACCATACCTCGAGCGACTGGCGCCGACGTATCCGTGCTACTATAGTTGTCCTAAGCTTCATGTTTCAATGGTCGTGGCAAGCTGCTGAAGATTCTTGGTTCAGATGACTGATCACCTTCTTCCGTTGGCTACTCAGCCTGGAATTCCACGTGTGTAACAATTTCCACTGCCCGCCATTCCCAATGTGAATGAATATGCGTTCGCAACATGAGCATCTATTCTCAGGCGAAACAGTAAAGTGAAGCTTTAGGTATAGCAATACCGTAGAGCAATATGGGTTCATTTCGTGCAACTCTAAAGCACCGATGTGCATTACTTCTCATTATATGAACGTCCCATGCATGCCTTTTGACCTGATTCAAGGAAGATAGAGGGCAGGCACATTTATAGAACAGAAGATCCTGGGGCCATGGCTTCGTGCGTCTGCAATGCTCAAGGTCACTAATATCGCTTCTGGATTTCTTGATAGAATATGACTATAATAGGGGAAAATTAGGATCATAGTGTCAGCTCCGTAACTGTCTCTATTACGAGGACAAGTCTTAAGGTCCGATAGCTTACACGACCACGAGTGACAGACTGAACGCTGGACGCTTGTGCACCCTTGGACCTGCATGGTGTAAACATGTTCTTCGCTTATTCTTCTCATATTTCACTGCCCCTTTCCAGTGCAGGGCCGCCAACCGACCTCAGCCTGGTTAACCTCCTTGCCTTTTTCGTATTACCTCTACATCTCTATTAGCCTGAACTGTGGAGTCCCCATGAATTCTGCGTAAACCGAACTTCCGGCCTGTACACATTCAAATGACCTTGAAAAAATATCGTAAAGCCGATTACAGTATGCTCGTTCCGCATACAGAATTAAATGCCACGATATTTTATTAATTGCTCGACTACTGGCATACACCTCGGTTCTTTTCGTTCCACAGCCATTTCGATTATATGTGAAGCAGTACAGGACGACTCCGGATGAACTTTTGAGGATGTGGACGTTCTTGAACGGGCACCTCAGTCTTAGGATATACGTGTTTCTGCATGAGGCTCCAATTTGAATGTGACAGTCACCCCGCTTGGGGATCGAACCCTAAACCTCGTGCGCAGCAGCATAACACTGTGGCCTGTAAGCAACCACGGCTTGTGGTCACGTGGCCGCAAGTGACTGTTTGCACTCGGGGCTTCTGACTCTTCTTCTTAACGAATGTAGGCGTATCGTAGATTCCTTGAAAAAAAAAAAAAGGAATGCTTAAACAAATTTTACTTACAACTTAGGTGACATACAACTAGCACATTTAAACGAACAAAAAAGGTATTACAACTTTACACGAATACACATTTCAATATTAGTTTTCATTCGCAGACAAGAAACAAGATATTTTGTGTGCTCTCATATCTGAAAATGATGGCAGTGGTTCCCGGCGCTTTCCCGCTGAACTTGGACATGAGGCAACATGGAAGGGAATGCATATATCGAGGTTTTTCCCACGAACTTTAGGGGATGGAGCTAAATTAAGCTTCGCTTTAAACGCCAAGTCGTCAGAAGCCGGAAGCATGGTGTTTAGCAAAATCCATGTTTTCTGGCTATCATTTTGCCGTGATGGCTCAACAGCAACGCTGATGGTGCAAGCAGACCCTATAGAGCCAGATTTTTATCTGCTATTTTTAGCAGGAAACACTCTGGGTTGGGCAATCCTGCAACCGCACAAAATTTATGCCGTGCTCGAGGCTGTGACGCAATGCCTGGATTTCCTGGTAGAGCGTGGGCGTCATCCCTGCCATATCTATCGTAGGCGACAGCGTCACCATTTAGCCTTTTCGTCTCGTAGCCCTCGCCATAGCAGCTGGCTCGCAACACGCCATGCTTCAAGCCAAGCCACGTTTCTTTTCTTTTCTCTTTTTCCGTGGCTCTCATCTAGAAGAACCTCGCTTTTCTCGTTTCCAAAAAGAGAAAGAAAACCCGTAACAACAAGAAGTCTTCAGTGAACTGTTTTAATGCTGATCGTCTGGAACATTTATGAGTGAGCAAGAGTTCACCGCAGTAACTTCTGTGCAAGAATATCAACAAAAAAAGAGAAAGAAAAAAACAAAGAATAAAAAAAGGAGGTAGAAAGAGACGCAGACGAACAAAAATTACCGGTCATACACGAGACGTCTCCCAGTGTATGACCGGTAATTTTTGTTCATCCGTCTCTCTCTCTCTCTCTCTCTCTCTCTCTCTATATATATATATATATATATATATATATATATATTGTTGATGTTGTTGTTGATGCACTTGGAGGCTCCGCGCTTGCCGATGCTTTCATTGCGCATCCATCATATTTGAGCACGCATCGCGTTTACTTCCAGCTGTGATGTGCGGGCTTGCACGAATTATACATGCGCGGTTCGACGTCGTTGTTATCTTCAGCGATGCAGGAGCAGAAGCTTTCTGCAGGGCCCTAGCAACCACAACCCCTTCGAAACCACCCTCCCACTCACTTGTGTGTAACGTGCAGGATACTTGATGGAACGTCTTCTTCACCTGAGGCTTTAGTGTATATAGGTAACTCGGGGGCTGCAAGCCTTCCGTTTGCCCTACAATTCACGCAGCGTTCAAAGTCGCGTAGAGATATGCACGGCAGCAGACTCTGAATGATAGCCTTTCGCATATTTATAACTTCCATTTGTTTTTTGTAGCTTTTCTTATCTTTCCGGCTATCGAAGTTTACGATGAACGCCGGGGACGAGCCATCACCTTTGGCGAGAGATTGCCTTTTTAGCGAGAGAAGTTGGTTGAAATTTTGTTTCTAAATCTTAAAGCTTGCTTCCAGGAGTTATGAAAGCAGCATGATGTAGGCCTAACCTTTTTCTCCAGAAATATGAAAAAAAAAAAGAAAGAAAGCTAGAAGGCTTCTGTAAAGTGAAAACTGAAAATGTTCGCCGCAAACGAAGGAAATGCATTCGAAAGGGCAAGACTAAAGGAAGAAAGCGGCCCACGCATTTTCTTTATTCCTCTGTTGCTAGGTCGCACTATAACCTTATTTTGTTTTCCTCATAGTATTTGAAACAATCGTTTCATGTTTCACTGATATTGACAGAAATCCTTTGAGGCGCATAAGATTGTTATTGCAGGGAAGCGTATTGTGTCTTATCATGTTAGCCGGATGGACATGTTAGGCATGTAAACGTGAATAACTCCATTTAAATTCTTCTGAATATGATTACTGCGCGTTTTTTTCTTTTGTTATTAACATACTGCTATTGCGGTATGTTCACCTTATTGTTCGCTTATACTGTGTAACTACATTCGTACAGATCAAGATATCATGTATTACGACTACCTATGTTTGTGCCCGTCCTGTTATGATGCCCGATAGGACTGAAATATATTAATAAATGACCAAATATGCGCGCATAGTAATTTGGTGAGCAAAGACACCTAAAGCGCCTGCTGCTTTGACTACCACCACCAGCATCACAAGAAAAGGGGTGGTATCTACTTTGCGGCGGCCCTCCGTAACGCCAAAGGAAACTCAAAACTGCTCTCCGGGAGGCAAATTTCGAAACCAACGAAAAATTGTTATAGCTGTGGAACTGAAACCCGGGACAAACACCTGACTAAAGCAATCGCTCCACGAAGTTAAAATAGCAGTTGGCAGCGCACGAGTTCGGATTACTCGAAAAGTCGAAAAACTGGAAGCTGCAGCGATGCTCATTGAAATAGATTCTGCAGTAATTTGTGAAGCGGAGGTATATTCATAAAATTTTCAGATACAGGGCGGTATCATAATGCTACAAAGGGCTACAAGGATACCGCCCAGCAGGTAGATTCATTAAATTTTGAAATACAGGGCGGTATCAGAATGCTACAAAGGGTACACGGATACCGCCAAGCAGTCTATCGACAATTTTTTTCTCCCAGCTCCCTGCATTTCTAAAATAAAGAATAAATAAATTCCAGGCTTGTACGTGCCAAAACCACGATTAGATCATCAGGCAAGCCGTAGTGGGGACTCCGGAATAGTTTTCACTATCTGGAATTCTTTATAAGATTGAAAGGAAACCGGCATGGGCTCCACAGAAGAAAAACTTCGTAAGTCACAAAAAGTGTATGTTGATAATGATGATGATTCACTATCTATCTATCTATCTATCTATCTATCTATCTATCTATCTATCTATCTATCTATCTATCTATCTATCTATCTATCTATCTATCTATCTATCTATCTATCTATCTATCATCTATCTATCTATCTATCTATCTATCTATCTATCTATCTATCTATCTATCTATCTATCTATCTATCTATCTATCTATCTATCTATCTATCTATCTATCTATCTATCTATCTATCTATCTATCTATCTATCTATCTATCTATCTATCTATCTATCATTACTGGACGGATTGCCTTCCATTCATTGCCGTTATGAAACAAAAACAAAACGAAGGAAAAGACCGAATGTAAAAGCTCACAGCTTTATAGCTTTCTTCTTATGCACTTGTTTCCTCTGTCTTTCTTACCAGACGCATGAGAAAAATACTTCTTTTACTGGTATGTACTTGTGAATAAATAACCTATTCCTTTACGGCAATTATAAGAATTGTGGGTTTCTACGTGCCAAAGCCACGATCTGATTATGAGACACGCTGTAATGGGGGACTTCGGGATAATTTGGACCACTTGGGGTTCTTTAACGCACACCTAAATCTAAGTACATGGGTGTCTTCGCATTTCGCCCCCATCGAAATACGGCCGTCGTGGCCGGGATTTGATCCCGCGACCTCGTTCTTCCCAGCTCAACACTATAGCCACTAAGCAACCACGGCGGGTTTAGGGTAATTTACTTCATTACACGCGAACGAGGAACAAAATTTAAAGATTCTTCACTTCCTTTTTCCCTTCTCTTAAGATTCGCGCGAAAGTTGCGTAAACGCAACGGTGTGCGAACGACAAAGACGCGCACGCAAATTGCACGCGCGCTCGCAGAAAGCACGTGCTTGTCGACTCGCGCTCTGAATGAACGAAAACCGCGAAACTATACGAACGCGCCGCACCCTCCTCGACAAGCGGGGAAGCGGGAATTGAGCAAAAAAAGGACGAGGCGGCAGCGCGAATCCTCGCATCCCGAAGAGCGGCGGGAGATTGGGAGGGGTGGGTGGAGCGAGCACCGCCGTGTCGGCCGAAGGCGCTGCCGGCAGGCCTTTTCACGAAGGCGTCCGCGGTGACGGCCGGGACCGCCGTTTCGTATCCCGGCTGGCCGACGCCTGCGCATGCTCGGTGCCCCAACGAACCAAAAAGGAAGTGCAGGAGGAAACAGGGAAGAGCCGGAAGGGAGGGAGGAGGCTGCCCTACCCAGGAGGCAGCTGCAATGTGCTAGCGAGCGACTAGCGTAGCTCTTTCTATGCATTGATTTCTGCTTCAAAAACGTGCCTTTCGTGGCTCCGGTCGATCGCAAGTTCCGGCTAAAGCGCCCTCTCTCGGAAGCGAGGAGAGCCACAGCTATACGCTTTGGGCGCAGAGAATGGCGGGAAACGTTTTGATTCTCGACATGAGATGTCGCGCGTAGCGGCGAGAGCCCAGCGGGCGCGGAGCACCGCCGGTGATCGGTAGCGGCACCACGGAGCGGTCGCGATCCTGGGGCGTAGCGGCAGCAGGCGCATGGCGTCGGCGGCGGGGTATAAAACGGCGCCGTCCGGCAAGGCCCGACCCGGTGCCAGTGCGCGGTCGGGCGGCAGGGCCGCCGTGACCCCGTCCTCGGACGTCGGCGCCGGACTGCCGGGATGAATAGCGCGGCGGTCATCGGGCGCCAGCTACGCCAACAGAACACGGGTCGCGCGGGAGCCGCTGGCGGTTCGTCTCTCACGGCAGCCTCGGCGCGCGCTCGCGCCCCGTCCCACTGCAACCTGATCCCGCCGCAGTCGCAGCAGCTCCAGCAGCAGCAGCAGCACGCGCAACAGCAGCAAGCGCACGGTGCCTCGGGCGCCGGAGCCTCGTCGCAGGACAACAAAGACGAGTCGCAGGGTACCCATTGGACCTGGAGCTGCGTGTGGGAGGCATGCAAGGCACTCTCGGGGGGCATCTTTCTACTGGCCTTGGGCACGGCCATGTGCGTGGTGGGCTTTTTCGCCGAAGATTTGGCCACGTCGCCCGTGCCACGCCAAGGCAACGCGTCCGCCCCGGCGGCGGCCGCCTCGTCGTCGACGACCACGTCCGACGGCGCCGCCGCGGCTGAGTCGCAGGCGGCCACGACGCTCGTGGTAGACCGCAACCGCGAATACCACCTGCACAACCTGTCGTTCGCGGGCCCCGCCATCATGGGCCTGGGCGGCATCTTCATCGTGGCCGCTTGCGTGCTCACCTTCGAGGCCAAGGAGCGGCCCCACCATCAGCGGGTCGTGCCCGTGGACGAGAAGAGGCCCTCCGCCGCGGAGGTACTCATCCCGGTGCTGGCCAAGACGCCCCAAGGCACTCACCTCACCGTGCCGGCCGTGTGGACCACGACGGCGGCCGGAGCCAGCGACGACCCGGGGCCTTCGGAACCGCCCCGGACGCTCGTGCTCCCCAAGAAGAACTCGGTCACCACGACGACTACGGCCACGACCACGACCACGTCGTCGCGCAGCAGCGCGGCGCCACCGAACAGGTACACCAGCCGAGGCAAGAGGGGCAGCGTGGCCGGCGCTAGCAGCAGCGGAAGCAGCTCCATCATCGCCGCTGCCTACGCGGCCAGCAGGTCGGGGACGAAGACGGCCCGCACGTCGCTTTCGTCCACCACGACGTTCCTGCTGAGCCCGCGCTACGAAGAGCAGTTCCTGCCGTCGCCCGCGGACCTGCAGATCCAGGACCCGGACGGCTGCGACAGTCCGGCCGACGAGTCGCTCACCTCGGTTAGCATCGAACTGTACGCGCGGCGGTACACGAGGATGCCGTCGACCTCCTCGTCGCCGCGCCACTTCGCGTCCGTCGAGAGCGACGGGCTCTCGGACTCTGACGACGACGACGACGCGGTGACGCCCGGCGGCTACGCGCCCGCGGGGGCCTTCGAAGACCAGGTGGTTCCGTTGCTGGGACGGTGCAGCCCGCAGGACTTGGTGTATCTGCCGCCCCCACCGTCGTCCCGGTCTTCGCACCACCGGGACGGCGGGGGTTCCAAGAGGTTCCCGCTCCTGCGGCAGTCGGCGTCCAACGCCGACGGCTGCAGCCGGGGCCTGAACGGCCGGGCTTCCGCCGACGAGATGGTGCCCAGCTAGGAGCGCGCTACTACTTTCTCCGCCCCCGAAAGGACCCGGTCTTCGGCCGCCTCGGCCGGGTGTGTTTTTCAGCCGTTTCGTAAGAGTGAGCTACCCCTCCGCTGCCCCCGTCTCTAGACCGAGTCGCACAAGCTTCGTCGATCATGCTGGTTTATTATTATTTTATTTTACCTGTTCTGTTCTCCGAGAAAGCGCTCGACTCCTCTCCGTTTCCGAGAGGATCCGTCTGCAAAGAACGCCGGAGCCCGTCCTCCGCTGTGTGATGTCCTTGCTACAGGAAGGCCTTCAAGCAGCGAGGAGGCACGCAAAGAGGTCAGTTGCTTTGTTTTGCATGCTGCTTGTAGCTGTTCTGAAATGCTGTCTGTGCCGTGTCTTTCACGCCAGTGTGAATCGAAGGGTTACTCGTGAAAACGACAACGTGTGAAGTTCTGCCAGAGGAAAGATTTCCTCGGGCATTCATGACTGTAACGCGCCAGTCTACGAGATCGAGTCATGACCTTGATAGAGCCATGCATTTACTCAAAAACGTACGCCGTATGATTGTTCGGTGCAGCCGGCATCAATGGTGCGCGTGTTTTGTAGCAGTTGGCTCTGGTTTGCGGCTGCTCGAATGAAAAATGTGCGCGTCATTGAGAGAATCATGAGTCGTACAATAGTCAGTAGTAAAATAGGCGTAGTTGAAAGCGAGCCGAACAGATTGACGGGAAGGTCTGAGAACAAAACTAATAAGCAAGGAGTATTGTTTGCTGGGAGCTGAAGCATTGTTCCACAAGCGCAGCAGTAATGTGAATCTACGCCATAGCGTTATCCCCAGCAACCTCGCAGTATGCCCCGACAGACAAGTGAAAACACTTTGACGTTAAGGGGCATTTCATTGGGGCATCCAAAATGATGTTCAAGTGAAGCTAGACATTTACATCGCCAGTGACCCGCATGAAGAGCCAGACCTACGATAGCAAATTTAGGAACTTAAGTTAGCTAAATGTTTGGGAGAAAACTTGAGTAAACTGCAGTTATTTTCCTAAAAGGTACAGCATATTGTACGAGATTTGGTTTCTTATAACTATAATTTTCTTTGCACTATATGCTGGGCCAGGAAATAGTTGCAACATTTAGAGCAGTTCGCACTTGTACCTAAGCATTTCAGTATTTTCTTCGGTTTATCGTCGAATTGATGCAGCTAAGTCATACCTAAATTATAATTGATACATCAGCACACAGCATTAAGGGTGAATTCTGCCGGAACTTTTCAAATCACCAACATACGCCTCTGCCAAAAAACGTACAATGATCCACGAAGTTGCCTAAATTACCTACGGATGCACAAGAACATATAGTTTTTGTACACTACATGCAGTTTTTATACGTCAGCCTACTGCCTTCGCAAGGGCCGACGTGAATAGTTTGAATAGTTTTGAAAGCGTTTACACGAGAGAAGGTCGTGCCACCGTACTAATATAACGGTAATGCAGAACTGTTTTGTTTAGAAGTAAAATGTAATACTTCAGTCTGTAACATAAGTTCCGAATCAGTGTGTGTAGTATCTACAGGCTTCAGTGCGAGTAAATTACTCCCCTAAATTGGTTTCGCCATCATGCAAATTACTTCGAAGCATTCACGTGGACGCCAAATTCTGGATTGAACCGTTGACTTAACATAGCTAAACCAAAGGCACTCCGTGAAACGAAACTGTGCTTTAGAAGAAAGGAAGGATTGCTGAACGCCAGCCGCTCATAAGAAAGTTGACCTAGTTGCGAACGGGAAATCCACAAATTTACATATGCTCGAGCTCGGTGCCAGGCCGTTGGGCTACACAGAACAAAACCTATCGTACAGACATATATGAAGCCTTACAGCAAAACCGATGTCCCTGTGGAGTTGATTTGGCGTAATTAGAGTCATTAGTGTTGTATATAGAATATATAGCTGGTTTTTAGACGTTGGGAGTGTGGTTAGCAGTGAGATGAGTGGAGGCGGGGGGGGGGGGGGGAGGAAGGGGAGAAAAGAAGGAACAAGAGCTGTTTCCGAAGTTTTGGTTGGTTAGGAATACCCTCCAATGGCGTAAACCCAACCAAAATCCTGTAGCTTGAACAAGCCTGCAGCTGGACAGATGTTGTGCGTCGTGTTGTTTCCCGCTACCCGGTGTTCTGTGCGTTGTGTTTTCCAATTTCATATTGTATTGTGGTATAAAAAAGAAGAAAAAAAATAAAAATAAAAGCTATAGCAGCACAAGAATGAAAGGAAACTTGTTATTACCAGCACTTTTCTAAGGCACGCAACATAAAATACACTGTTTTCAACATAGTAGTCCGTTTTTAGGCTGCGGCCAGAAACGTACCAGTTGAAGTAAGAATGACTGGGAAAAATAACCTGTAGTCTGGTGGTCGACTCACAGTATGGGAACTCCAAGGGGGCTTATTATTTTTATTATCAGTAATAGTTCGTGGAAACGCATCAACATTACACAAAGTGAAACAAAAAATTAAAAAAGAAAAAAAAAGGAAAAAGAAAATCAAGTTAGTGATTGCCTCTTGAAAGAGAACACGCTCGTCAGCTTGGAAAGGATGAGTAAAAGAAGGAAAAGAGAAAGAGAGAGAAAAAAAAAAGCACCGCACACCGAAAGAAGTTACATCACACCACGGAGCATGAACATAGCAGACGAGAGTCGAGTCCCGTCGGCGAAAGAATATTCTACGACAGCATAGGGGGGGCCATGTATCGACACGAAGAAGGTCAAAATTCTTGGAAACAAAAAAAGTCGGTGAGCGAAGTTCGTGAATGGATAATAAGCTTGCTGGAACTAGCACAGCAACGCAGTACGATGACAGCTGAAAATTTATCAATCCTAACGAGGAAAGTGATCGAGCGCTTCACTGCAGTGTCCACGTGCCGTGCACGAAGCCAACGTGTGGCAAGGGTGCCGGAACATCCGTATGCAGCAGTCAGACTGCTTTGGTAGTGACGCCTTGCATTGGGCTCATTATACATGCACGGCTGAACAACGAACAACATCCCAAATGCATGTGCGTTTCTCGAATCGCTTGCTGCTCAACTAGGCTAAGGTGTCGCAATGGGAACCACGCGTGACTGCAGCAGAAAGCAGCACCAGCGCCTAGGGGAATGATAACGTGCGGTCCTTGGTTTGTGTCTGGCGTGTGCGCGTTAGTGAGACGGTCGTTGGATGGATAGTCTGGCGAGGTATGTTGCTTATGCTTTACCACGTGATAACTGCGACAGCGCAGAGGTATGCGGAGAGCACGCTGAATGTATGCACAACAGAGGCTAGGGGAGGGGGGCTTAACTGTCGAGACCGAAGTGCCTCCAAATTTGCGAATAACTCTCGCGCCAGTGTTTAAGTGTTTAGTTTAAGTGTTTAAGATTCTGGCTATATATGCGGCAAATGTTTTACGAGAGATCCACCGCCACAACATGGACAGGAAAGAAACATACTTGTATAATCACTTCTATACGTGTTAACTATGAGAAATTTTGGGCTTAAAGGGACGCTAAAGAAAAACGCTAAATCAGTTCAGACTGACAAAATTTTATTTCGACGCTGTAGTTTCGTCAATGTCGCGAAAGAGGTTTATTACTAAAAGATAAAATGAAAACCGAATTTCCGCATTCCTCTTCTTTCTCACCGAAACCTCAGTGTTAATACGTCAGCGTGACGTAACAGATTTGGAAGTATGTTATTTCGTATTTGGGCCATTGTGGGCGCAGTAAATGTTCTATAAACTTGCTATATTGCTCATGAAAGGATACATAGCTTGGGGGGCCGTGGGATAGGGGGTCACCTTTCTTCTGTATCTCCTTAGTAATTTTTGTAGAAAACTCTACTGCACTGGGGGATCCAGAGGGGGTGGGAAAGATGGGGCACGCCCTCACACTTCTCTCCTCCCCCTCTTAACCTGAGGGGAAGATCTGGTTTGCTACCCTACGCTAGGGAGAGAGGGGAGGCGGGATAAAATAATTACTATTGGTGGCGCTAGTGCCTACGAGAGATGCAAGAGAGGTGGTCCAGTCAACGTGAGAACGATAGTTATTATACGAATTTGCCTAAACGGCGTCCTTCCGGGTTCAAATGGCTTTGCGGCTTCGTAAATTGACCACTTTCAACAACATGTATGTATAGCGTAATAGATGCGACAATTCGCGAGATGATCACGCATTTCCGAAAAAAAAGAAGAAAATATTGCCACTCACGCGTTTCAAAAATTACGATTGCTTGGAAATTTATAAAGACAGAGCGTAATAAGTAACTGCGCAAGAACGACTAAACCCACAGACACGGATATCAAGCAAATCCACGTACGCCACTCCTCACTAACCAGATAGCCGAACGATCGTGGAGCCCGAGTCTGCTCCCCTAGATTTTGTACAGGTAACCCTAACCCGCGCGGCCCTTCAACCCGGAAATCGACGCTCCGACCAGCTGCGCCGCCGACAAAAAAAAAAAAAAAAAAAAGAAAAAACGCAGGCGCTAAAAGCGAACATTCTTCTTACGCACGAGGCGGTGGTTGCGGCGAGCGCTGTGGTACGCCAGGCCATATAGTTAACCAGTTGAGTCAACCTGTCTGTCCTTTATTTCCCTAAGCCTGTTTGTGCTACAATGAGAGTCAGAAGAAAGGGAAAAGGCAGGGCGGTTAACCAGAAGGGAAGATCCGGTTTGCTACCCTACGCTGGGGAGAGAGGGCAGGGGGAGGTGAAGTGACAGGGAAGTAGAGAGAGAGATAGAAAGGGAGTACAAATACACAATCACAGTCGACCACTGTCACCGCATGCTACCATCGCACAGCACAGTAGCACTTGCAGCACTGTATAAACATCAGTACAGGCTACAGCCGCTTGTTCCAGGAATGGTATCGAAGTGATGCTAAAGTTAAATTCTGAAGTTTTACATGCCAAAGCCAGCCATAATTAATTATGAGGCGCGCCGTATTGTGGGGGACCTGGAGTTAAGTTTGATCACACGTGGTTCTTTAACGTGCACCTGAATCTAAGTACACGAGCGCTCTTGCATTTCGTATACCTCCAAGAGGTGGCCGCCATGGTCGGGAACGAATCCTGTACCTCGAGTAATGCAGCGTGACGCCATAGCAACTGGGCTAACACGACAGGTTTCCCATCGAAGTGAACCGTTACCAATTCGATCTAGCTTCCACATCCCGTAAACGTTTGACCCTACCTGTACAAACAGGTAGGGGATTACTACGACAGAGGCTACAGAGGCTTGGTAGGGGATACAATACGGGGATTACTGCGAATTGTACCATGTATTCTCTGAATATATCCGACTTGAAGTGCATTGAAGTAGACGACCTACCAAAGTGACGTCACTACTCAAAGCCCTGAGGACCTCGGTTATCTAGGAGTTAGGATAGTATCCAGAGTGAATGGCAACGCCGTTATTGTTCACCACTTGAAATACTGACCTACGCACGTGCTCTGACATCAGCTATGGCTGCAGCTTTGTTCGTAGCCTGTGATCTGCGAAGATCAGAGAATACCGCTGCGTTGGATGCGACGTGAAAAAAAAAAAAAAACCCTAATTCGGATTTTTTTTGTGCCTCCTCGTTGGCCACGTATTGTGCGTATACGAGCTCACCGAAGCCTGACATTTGGCCTTATGGGCTGGTGCAGCTGAAAGGAAGTGGTAAAGCTGACGAACAATAGCACTTGCCGTCATTGTTTCTCTCTCTCTCTCTTTCCTGAATACGTTTTTTTTTGTGCAAGTCTCTCGCATACTGGAAGTTCTTTGTCAAATCTCAGAATCAGGCTAACCAGGTCATGCATTCAGTATGCTTACTGGACGTGCCCTAATTTAAATTTCTAACGCGCGGCCGAGACAA
Source organism: Dermacentor silvarum (assembly GCF_013339745.2). NCBI lineage: Eukaryota > Metazoa > Arthropoda > Arachnida > Ixodida > Ixodidae > Dermacentor > Dermacentor silvarum. Next base: position 24,983,375 of record NC_051163.1, read on the forward strand.
AAGGTGGCCTACCACTTGATCGAAGCCAGACAGTATTAAACATGTAGAGCAGGTATATAGTTGGTTCGAGGACCGCAAGTCAATTGGTAGACGAAGAGCAGTTCTTTTAGGAAGTACAAGACCAACGTTTCTTTAATAAGAGAGGTACAAAATATTTTATGCAAAATAATTCAAATAGGGTGCCTTCAGAATAATACCTCCAACGTGATGTGCGGATTTCGTCTACTTTGCATAAAGAGAAAAAGATAGAAAGAAACGCTAGCAATAAATGTTATACTTAATATGCACTGAACACGGACATTAAAGTGGCACTTTAGTGCATACTATTTATTTCCTAGCGTTACTTTCAGAGGGTACGACGAGGTCCACGACTTAATTCGGCAAGCGCGCAACCGACTTAAGGGTCTTATCTTTCTTATGACTTATTTATTAACTTCATGCCGTAGCACAAATAGAAACGTAACAGCTGCTTCCAGCAACTAATTTAGAACTGAATAGAACACATTACAAGATCATAAACATTTCTTCGCGATAAGAAGGGGCGAGACAGCGCATTATAAATGAGGTAGTGCTCACAACTGACGTTGTCGCTCAAAATTTAACGACCATGAACTGACGAATTCATCAAAAGTACCGAAATTTCGGTTCACGAGCAACGGGCTCGATTTACAGCCTACCAGAAACGCCACAATAAAGAGATGCTAGAAACGTCTCTTCTGATAAGCGTGCTTCTTCTATAGAAGCACTCTTTCTTTATAACGAACTTTCTTTGTCTGCGCTCCCCCACTTCGTGTGTGCTGGCACTGGTGCCTTGCCAAGAAGACAGGCCCTTTTGGCAACTGGGTGAATGACCATTCTTGGCCAATCCCGCAGAGCTATTAGGAGCCACTGTGACACAAGTGGCATCGAAACCTGAACTATATTTTAGGTATCTGTCGTAATTCTCAGTGTATGCACATCTAATCAAAATTATTCCCCCGATAAGCATCATATCATTCGTGACACAGACAGCTAACAGGTGTTGCAGGCAACGATGCTGTGCTCGCGTCAGTGTTGCTACTTCGCTAACCTAATCAAGCTACGCATCATTTAGATTCGAAGTCTGCGTTGGACCAGCGTGTTCCATTTACTGTGATAGCAGTGAAATGATCGAAACCATGTTGGCTGTGTCTAACCGTTATTCGTCTTTCTTCTGCTATGACGTTTTTCTGCTGCGCTAGTTCCACTTCCATTCTTGTACACTCTACAATAGCTAGCCTTCGAAACATTTGCTAGTGATGTCGATGCAAATAGTTCTGCTGCAATTGTGAGAAATAAAGGTTTATAATGGCACACATCTCGTGCACACAAGAAAAGCAGGAGAGGTAGCAAAGAGAATAAAGGCAGGGAGGTCAACCAGACGAGCGTCCGGTTTGCTACCCTACACTGGGGGTAAGGGAAATGGGGTGTGTAGAAAGAGGAAAGAAAAAGATTGCGCAATAACCTCTCGAAGTACCTACGAGTAGTAGTAACAACTTTATTTCGGAAAAGAGTCGGTTTCCTACGACGTACCTCACGAGAGCCGCGCATAGGTAAAATCGGTTAGGCAAGAGTAGAATAAATCGTCTCGCAGTGCAGTAATACCGCGTCGGAAATTATCTCCGGCATATAAATTCGAGCCTTTCTTTCGCGAAGTCATGGGACTTCTGATTATGAGTCTCCCGTTTCGCAACTAAGCCGTTCTGGACTACGCGACGACGCTTATTTCTTCTTTTTTTCTTTTTCTTTTTTTTTTGCCTCATTCTTCTCTGTCAGCGTAAGCTAGATAGCCGTGGGAATACCAGCGGCAAAAACTCAGCTTTCCAGCTGCATACGAAATGCTGCCTGCCACTACCGGCCCATACCGGCCGGTGCAGCCAGGAAGGCATTAACGGTTAATCCAGCCATTAGAAAGATTCTCGTCGTCCAGAGGAGAAGGTTGGGAAGGCATCTTGCGAGTCCAACATGGCGTCTGCGCGCCGCGAAAGCAATATGAAAGCTGCTAGGCCAGCGCGCAAAACTTTGTTTGGGAAAAAGCAAGAGAGCTCCTTAAGGTCTGAGGAGCTGGCACTGCGAAGGCTAAGACGCTAAGCCGCTAGAATACCGAATACGGGCAACTTCTTGAAGGTCTTGCTGCTGCATCTTTTTCACTCGTAGTAGACACGTTTGGCGCACGAAGCGTTGAACAGCTGGTCGTTATTGAAGTAAACAAGAAGCGCACGTGGCATTTGGCATCCACTATATATGCACGACCTCCCTCTCAACCTATCGTCACGGAATACCCGAAGAAATTATCCGATTTGGAAATCACTACAGCAGCCTTGAGTTGTAAAGGGACGTAGCCGCATGGAAGACACCCTCCTATACCCAGTAAGAACAGGACTGGTAATGGTAGAGTCAGTAAGCCTATGACGCCATTAATGGGATCCACTCCCGCATATTCCAGAGTGGGTTCAATAAAGGCGTGGAGCTAGCGTCCTGTTGAATTGGTAGCTGAGGCTCATTAGTTGCAGGGATTATCTTGTTTAGCCAACAATGTCACTAACTCTACCGTTACCAAGCACAGTTATGTCAAGGTAGAGAATATTGTGACCAGTTAGTAACTACAACTACCTTTTTTTAAGAGCGTAGCGTAAGGAGCTTTTGCAAAAATTGAAGAAAAGCACAGTCCGAGGAAGGTGGAGTGATGAGATAGATAATGGGAATGTACAACATGGTCGAGTGATCTGGGACTTCATGGGGCAACGGTAGATCGCTGGTTTAGGCGTGTTTCTACTTTATATCTGAAACTAGCAGTCTCTTACTTTCACCTATTTAAGGAACCCGGTGATTTCGTTTAATTATATTAATTATCGCACCTAATTTATCAGTATCACACACTAAAGTACACAGTTTTTTATAGTTTAAAGCATGTTGAATACACCTAACTGTAATCATCTGAAACTTCGAAAATTGCGTTTAGTTATATAAAAAATAATGCCCATCATGCCTGTTTTTTTGCTTTTTAAATGTTGTATTTTGTTGTGCCCGGACAAATTAATACGCAAAAGCAGTCGTAGCACTCGGGGACTTTTTAATAGATAGCGGCCTTTTGTCGTCTCTTTGAAATGCGTTCGTTCGGGAATCTGTTCACATAATCTGACTTCGTGCATGTTCTTGCGAACTTGCAGCAATCTTTGCTTTCTTTGGTGGAACGTAATGCCAACGTCGTACATATAGTATTTGTAGTGATGGGCTTCATACCTTGCTGTGTTCAAGGTACATTTCTGTTTTGTATTTCGTACAGTGACTGTACAGATTATGACTTTTCCGGTAACATTCGATTCACTCATAGATCGCCACTACTGCGTGCTCTGACTATGCATATGGTAATAGCATATAATTATAGTTATATTGTTATATTTATATAGATGAAGTTATATCATCATCATCATCATAATCATCATCATCATCATCATCATCATCAGCCTATATTTATGTCCACTGCAGGACGAAGGCCTCTCCCTGCAATCTCTAATTGTGGTCTTGCGCTAGCTGATTCCAACTTGCACTTGCAAATTTTCTAACTTCATCACCCCACCTAGTTTTCTGCCGTCCGCGACTGTTCTTTCCTTCTCTCGGTATGCATTCGGTAACCCTAATGGCCCACCGGTTATATTTTGCTTTTTGACATTGCTTTCTTTTTTACATTAATAATCGCTTGAGTTTATTTTTGATGATTGGAATAGCCGACCTTTCGGTGGACCATATTTTTCCCGATCTCATCATTTAATGAACTATAACTGACCAACAATGACTACTCAAAATTGAGCGACGTCATATTCAAATGCAGACATTCCCCTTCCAAAAGAAAGTCGCAAAAGTAAATTCCCGAGCATTTTAATTTCGTACCTTTCTATCCTCGCCGATAACACTCAACTCTCATTGTGGGCGACGATGTCCTGTTTCTAATGTGGCGATTCAATTCCGGCAGTGAACAAAAGAGCTCTACGGGGCAATCTCGACCCGAAGGGAACACCAGACTAAAGGGGAAATAGGAGACCCTCTTTTGAACAGCCGCCTTTCTTTTCGTCGAAGTCTTCCGGTGGGGGGGACGAGGGAAACACAGAGAGACGGACACCTGAGCAGCTATTGAAAAACGATTGTGTTCTGACTTCCTGTATATTGGAGAACTTTTCTTCCTATAGCTGCACATTTCCGGTACTCGATCCTGTCGGCTACGCGTTTTTAAAAGTGATTTCTCTAGCGAAGTCGAGCTAATATAAAGCTTAAGGGCTCTGGTACGTGGACCATCGAAAGCAGTCAAGGCGAAAGAGAAACAAAAAATGAATGTGTTCGAGCGGAGTTTCGGGAAAGCCTGCTTCATTATTATTTAAGAATATTTGTCTCGATATAGGGAGCGAAAACTTGGGCCTCTTGGTGATTTGTATTGCCGTGATAACTAGACGCACAGCTCAGGAATGTGAGGTCGACAGGAAGCGACACACACCTGCGAGGACTTGAAACAAATTTGGTTGTGCTGAGCTCGATGTCGCGGGTGTGATCCCGGCGAAGGCGGCAGCATCTCGGTGGAGGCGAAATGCAAAAAAAAAAAAGAAAATGCTCGTGTACCTAATTTAGGTGAAACTTTTTCGGAGTCCCTCTCTGCGACGTGTCTCATGATCAGATAGTAGGTTTTTCAACTTCAACTTCAACTTTAATAATTCTTCTAGTATACACTAGAAACGTCCTCGTGGGCTAAAGGCTGCAAGTATAAAAGCACTTTTGCAAGTGAAGCCCCAGATTTAAAGAAAATATGAATTGGAAATGTTGCGCCGTGTACTTTATGCGCTGATAATCACCGTCATGTTCAAACCATGGTGTGCTGCACCACGTAATGGTGCAGGAGAATGAACATGTACCAAATTCACGCGTGCCGAGGAAAAACATCGAGCACAGAGCACGAGGCGCAGATAACACAACGTCATAAAAGGACAATGAGTATCGCCTTTTGAGAGGTGATAAATTCCGCATTGCCTATAGTTATAGACGCCTATACTACACTGACTTTGTTTCCACTCCTGGTCGCGGGATGAAGTCCGGGCCGCGGCGGCCGCATTTTGATGGGGGCGAAATGCAAAAACGCCCCCGTCCTCTGCATTGGGGGCGCGTCGAAGATCGCCTGGGAGTCATAATTAAGCCGGAGTCCCCCCCTACGGCGTGCATCATAATCAAATCGTGGTTTCGGCACGTGAAATACCAGAATTAAATTTCACTGCCGGTCACATTACAGTGTGCATAAGAGTCAATAGAAGTCATAAGAGTCATAAGAGTCAATAGTATAGTCAACTTCTAGCGAAGATTATAGCAACCCTAGGTCATAAACCCTCCCCGCGAGATATTTTGGAGCACGAAGTCCAAAAACGAAACTATAATAAAGGGAGACAAAGACAGCTAGAAAAAAAAAAAAAAAAAGCTAAGTTTAGTCCCTGTCTAACGCATCCGCCCAGTTATCGACTAGTGCAGTGAACGCTTCCCCTCTACGAGCCCCACATAACACGCCCCCAAATTTGAAGCTAAGAGATGAAGTCGTTACGAAATGTAACTTTTGTTTCTATTTTTTTTTCTTTCGTAAGTTGCGTGCTCCTAGAACTTTTTGCGGTCGCCTGTATGCGGATAATAGAGGCCGGCGCGCTTCTCCCTCCATAGTATCAGACAATGCCAATGCCACCTGCCATTGTAGTTATAGTAATATATATATATATATATATATATATATATATATATATCGGTAGCTCAACGGTAAGAGCATCGCACGCGTATTGTGAAGACGTGGGATCGTTCCCCACCTGTGGCCAGTTGTTTTTTCATCCATTTTCATTTCCATTAAGTCATCATTTGTTTAATTAATTTAGTAAGTACAAGTAATTTCCCCTATGTTGTCCTTGGTGTCATCATTTGTTGATTTCTTGTGATATGATTGATAAAGAATCGGGCCTATATATATAAAGAGAGAGAGAGAGAAATACATGTATGTATGTATGTATGTATGTATGTATGTATGTATGTAGTATGTATGTATGTATGTATGTATGTATGTATGTATGTATGTATGTATGTATGTATGTATGTATGTATGTATGTATGTATGTATGTATGTATGTATGTATGTATGTATGTATGTACGAGTATGTATGTATGTATGTATGTATGTATGTATGTATGTATGTATGTATGTATGTATGTATGTATGTATGTATGTATGTATGTATGTATGTATGTATGTATGTATGTATGTATGTATGTATGTATGTATGTATGTATGTATGTAAAGAGGCTGAGAGAGGAAGGAGGGAGGGAAGCCGTCCAGACGCGGTTCCGGTTTGCTACCCTACACAGGGGGTGAAGTCATTCGCGCTGAAGTGTTGTTTTACTGATAGGTCGGCAGTAAAATTAACTATAATGGCTACACCATGGAGCAGCGAAAGAAGATAAATAACAAAAGAGATGAACGAAGAAGCAATCAGGTCATTTAGGATCATTAGATAGTAACGGACAGAGATAAAGCAAGGCAACGAATTTTAGACATACAAAAGAAAAAAAAAATAAACTCAATAAAGTTAGCGTCTCCTTCGCGGCAGTTTGTCTTTTGTTTCTTTTCACTTCCGAGCTCTGGCCAGTTCGGCCTTTGATGCAGCGGGCCAGCGTTTCTCATTAAAGCAGAACAAGACGCAAGAACTGCAAGCGAGTATGCGAAGCGCAAACAGAAGCTCTACTTAGAGACGTGGTAGTAATTACTGGAGGAGGGACACCTTCGCTAGAGTCCGCGCTGCAGGGAAGCGCCGGACCAGCTCGCGCACAGAAAAAAAAAAAAAAAAAAGATAGACCAGTGTCGTCCTGGTCGGGCGTTATTCGCGAGGCTCCTTAACTTCGCGCCTGTTTCGCTTCTGAGTTATTTTTTTTTCTTTGCGTGCGCAATCACAACACCAATGTCCAGGCTTTTCCTTAACGGCGCTCCTTTCATGGGAGACGCTTTCTTCAAACAACTGCGCCTGTCGGTAACAGAACCCCTGCACGCTTACGTCGTCAGAAACGCCTACGGTGGGCGGGAATACCTTGAATGCTCTTATATCATGGTGCTTCTCTTTTTAGAGGCCTCTCTCCGGCCCTCCGTTGGAGGCAAGTTGCGCCATAATGTGATTAATAGAACTGGCACCAGGATATTAATTTATGGGCCTTCAAGTCTAAAAACTGCACAATGGAGGACTATGATGCACGCTGTGGCGGCGGGATATACCTGTTCAATTAGCCTGCAAGATTCTAACGCGCACAAACCAAATTTTAAATATTACAGCCTTGTGGCAACGCTGTCCCCACGACATGTTATCCAAACCGCGATTTCCTACCCAAAAAAGCAACAAAGAGATGGTTGCGGGGATCGCTGCAGGCTAGTAGTTAATTTACTCGACGAGATAACGTAGAGATAGGCAGTAAAGGCTAGATTACGGCGGAACAACATGTAGCGCATACAGGCGAAGTTGCTACTTGTCGCCCACCATTCAAAAATGATCCTATTAGCGATCATCGTCATCATCATCGTTTTCGTCATGATTATGCATGGTTGGCATGTACCACCCTACCCCATCCCCGTTTCAAAGGAAACGCCGCCACCACCACCACCACCACCACCACCACCACCACCACCACCACCACCACCACCACCACCACCACCACCACCACCACCACCATCATCATCATCATCATCATCATCATCATCATCATCATCATCATCATCATCATCATCATCATCATCATCATCATCATCATCATCATCATCATCATCATCAATTATAGTTTCTTGCTTCATTTCTGGCCTACGACTCCTCCTATAGCAGTAAGGCTGACATACTTGGATTATACACGAGTGCCACACGCGAGAAGCGTCAGCTAACGTCTAGCAAGAAACAAACGATAATTTAATGTCTCTCCTGAGGGTCCCGTTAAACAATAAGGTTACGCCCCCATCTACGGGTACATTCCACAGCACCGCTCAGCTTTAACGGGACAGAACATAAACCGCCCGTCCCTTCCGGTCTCAAACCTCTTTCCCGCGCAATTCTTCGAAACACAAAGCTCTCGTCTCCTCGGCGCTGTCCTCTCCTCCTCCCCCTCAGTCCATTCTTCCGAGAGAAAGAGAGAGAGAGAAAGTTTAATGATATCTGGAAAGGTCAGCCTAGTGACTGGCCCGGCATTCTAAGCTCCAGGTGAGATCGTGATGGATGAAAGGAAGGTATGGTCAGATAAAAACAGAAACAAATGAAGCTCAAACAATGACACGCACACGCCGCGTTTCTTCCAAGAAGCTTCGTTCTAAGAAACTTCAATCTGGCTGGTCCAGTGGGCTGCACGCCGCTCGCAGTGCGTCATTCAGAAGAATGCCTTCACACTCGGTCTTCTTCAAACGCCGTTCCTTCGCGCAGTTAAAAGTTGTTAATCGTTTCTTCGAGCTCTCGGCGTGAAGGGAACAGTATACGTAGACCACGAGGAACGCTTACCGCAGGCTCGTCGCTTTCTAGTGTATGTTTTTTTTCCTTCTTTTTTTTTGTTTTAACCTGAGGATTCCCCACAGGAGAGAACGTTCTCTCTCCTTGTTTTTTAAGAAAGCCCGGTCGGTCTTGAAAGGGAGTCCCACGACAGCCTGCTCGGATTTCCGGAAGATAAACTGATGTTATGTCGTACATAATGAAAGCTTCCGTGCAAGTTCTTTCTTTATTTCTTTTTACTTAAGTACCCTATGCTGGAATGTGGGTGGCTCAGGCCACATAACTATTGCGACATAGCATGCGGGTGCTTTAGAGCGCTGTAAGTTAACAGGTGCTTCAATCCCAAGGGGTAATTCACTAAAATTATAGTTTTGTAAGTTTTATATATCCTCCTTGCTTCAACCATTACAAAGGAAAATAGGCGCTCATGCTTCTAGGAGTTATAGAAACAACTACATTGAAGCTTTAATAATGTTCTTCGTCGTTTGCCAAATGTGAGATTTTTTTTTAAAGCATAGCGAAGGCGAACAATGAACGATTTTTTTAGCGTTTTTGTAAAGGCTTTAACCTCATTCTTACATCATTTTCCTGTTTTAATAGATTGTGGGCGTATGGTAGTCGGCAGTGAATTCTCTGTTTTGCAGTTCTTTTAGATAGATGTTATTTTTAGCTTGGTATATTGCTGACCATTGTCGACATACGCGAAATTCTGGTAGTGCGCTTCCCCACACGCATTGGTTGACCCACTCATGACAGCGCATGTCGCCCTAGAAGTCTAAATAAAACAGATCCCGTATTGGCAACAACGCCTGAAGCTACTAATGTCCGTAAGATAAAAAATTCAGCCAATGCCGATGCTGCGCGCATTATTAGAGAAGGCGGCGTTCCAATGACAAAGAGCTTACGAACGAAAGGCTTTGCGAATTCGGTCCTATATGCGACGCCAGCCAATCGACAGTAGCGTCGACAGGAGTGTCTACACGGGAAAAAGAGTTTGTGATTGGCTTGCACCCGCTATCCGACAGTGCAACGTCTAAGAGTGCAGCCAATCAAGAGACGTTATACCGTGCCGCCGTTACTGTCGACGCCCCTATTCAGTGGCTATCATCACCCTTTATTTATGTCCACTGCAGGACGAAGGCCTCTCCCTGTGTTCTCCAATTACCCCTGTCTTGCGCTAGCTGGTTTCAACTTGCGCCTGCAAATTTACCAACTTCACCCCACCTAGTTTTCTGCCGTCCTCGACTACACTTCCCTTCTCTTGGTATCCATACTGTAACTCTAATGGTTCACCGGTTATCTATCCGACGCAGTACATGGCCTGCCCAGCTCCATTTCTTGCTCTTAATGTCAGCTAGAATATCGGCTATGCCCATTTGCTCTCTGATCCACACCGCTCTCTTCCCGTTTCTTAACGTTAGGCCTAACATTTTTCGTTCCATCGCTCTCTGTGCGGTCCTTAACTTGTTCTCGAGCTTCTTTGTTAACCTCCAAGTTTCTGCCCCATATGTTAGTTCCGGTAGAATGCAATGATTTTACACTTTTCTTTTCAACGACAGTGGTAGGCTCCCAGTCAGGATTTGGCAAAGCCTGCCGTATACGCACTCCAACCCAATTTTATTCTTCTGTAAATTTCCTTGTCATAATCAGGGTCCCCTGTGAGTTATTGACTGAGATAAACGTACGCCTTTATAGACTCTAGAGGCTGACTGGCGATCCTGAATTCTTGTTCCCTTGCCAGGCTATTGAACATTATCTTTGTCTTCTGCATATTCACTTCAACCCAATTCTTACATTTTCTCGATTAAGGTCTTTAATCATTTGCTGTAATTCGTCTCCATTGTTGCTGAATAGGACAATGTCATCTGCAAACCGAAGGTTGCTGAGATATTCGCCGTTGATCCTCACTTCTAAGCCTTCCCAGTCTAAAAGCTTGAATACTTCTAAGCATACCGTGAATAGCATTGTAGGTATTGTCTCCTTGCCTGACCCCTTTCATGTTAGGTAACTTTCTACTATTCTTGTGGAGAACCAAGGTTGCTGTGCAATCCTTGTAGATATTGCCAATATATTCACGTATGCATCCTATACTCCTTGGTTGCGTAATGCCTCTATGACTGCTGGTGTCTCTACTGAATCAAACGCTTTTTCATAATCTATGAAAGCCATATAAAGAGGTTGATTGTACTCCGCAGATTTCTCGATTACCTGATTGACGACATGTATGTGATCCATCGTAGAATATCCCTTCCTGAAGACAGCCTGTTCTCTTGGTTGATTGAAATCAAGTGTTACCCTGATTCTACTGGAAATTATCTTGGTGAATATTTTATACAGTACTGAAAGCAAGCTAATGGGCCTATAATTTTTCAATTCTCTAACGTCTCTCTTCTTATTTATTAGTATAATATTGGCATTCTCCCATTTCTCTGGTACACTTGAAGTCATGAGGCATTGCGTGTAAAGGGCCGCAAGCTTTTCACGCATGATATCTCCTCCATCTTTTATTAAATCGACAGTTATTCCATCTTCTTTAGCAGATTTTCACCTGGTCATGTCTTTCAAGGCCCTTCTAACTTTATCGCTAGTTATAGAAGGAGCCTGTCAATCCTGTTCATCGCTACTTCGAATGAAAGTAGCTTGGCTGCTCTGGGTCTCGGTACAGATCAGTATAGAATTCTTACGGTGCTTTTATTATGTCATCTAAATTGCTGATGATACTACCCTGCTTATCTTTCAGTGCATACATCTTGCCTTGTCCTATGCCAAGTTTTATTCTCACTGATTTACCGCGGCGTCCATGTTTTACGGCTTCCCCAATCTTTCGCCTGTTATAATTTCGAATATCCTTTACTTTCTTCTTGTTTATCAGTTTTGGCAGTTCAGTGAATTCTGTCTGATCTCTTGAGTTTGAGACTAGAGTATGAAATCTATTTCATTTCTTGTTTCTGCATTAGGGCTTTTCCAGGTCCACTTCCTGTTGCGACGCTTCCTGAAGAAGGTATTCATTATTCGGAGCCTATATTCCATTCCGCGAATTATACCAAGATCTCTCCTCACCTACTATTCAGCTTTATTACGACGACTGCTACCCTCTCATTAATTGTGTAGAATTCGTCAATGTTGCCCGCTATGTCCTTATGGATTAGACATCCTACCCCGTATTCTCTATTATCTGGAAGACCTCTATAGCAGAGGACGTAGTGATTTACAGAGACATAAAAAATGCTTTTCGCTCTGCTCGGCTCATTGTTGTAACCCCGGTCCTTGCTCCAGACAATACGAAGCATGTTAACGTAAAGTGGGTAATGAACCAGAAAAAAACAAATGAAATAAAGCACGTTCACTGTAACTCTATGTCACTCACATGGGGGCGCCAGCTGTTGCAGACTCTACGGGTGGCTTCCTTCGAAGGAGATACAAGCGCGTTTCTGCGCTCAGTTCGTCGCATCATTGCTTGAGTCAAGAAGCGTATAGGCGCTCGTTGCAATGAGGATGGTTAGTGTTACGGGGCTTTCTGCCGAAAATAATCTCATGGAGGTTCACTGGATCACACAGCTGGGCATGTTAATAACGCTTGCATGGTTCCGAACAGGCCTTTCAGTGAAGGCAATAAGAGAAAACCCTAATTTTGTCGCTGTCAGGATGATATTTGTTGCTAGCACTGCTTCAAGAGAAAACAAGAGTGCCTAACGAGAAGCTCTCTATAACTGAAAGCTGGCGAAGTTGAAGAGTATTCCGTGTTACAAAACATATTTACTTTTTAATTTTTTTCGGCGGTGAGGCAGACCTTGTTATTTATTTCTAGGCCCCTTCGCCTCCAATAGACCACGAGTGACCTAGCTTCTCTTCAATAATATTTTGTTGATTCGTTTAATATTTTGCAACATTAAGAGCATTCTCAGCGAGGCCGTTGCCTTCTAGGCACCGAATCATGACTTGGAATTTTCAAAAAGAAGTACGGGGTCTAATTGCGGATTAATTTAACAACCTTTGTTTGGCTACCGGCTCTCGCCAGGACGCGTATAGTTTCGGTTCTTTGTCCACTAAATGAATGAGCGTAGACATGATTTGCGGACACTTCTTCAGATAAAGCTTGTGCAGTGAAGCTGCTGAGTATTAAAAAAAAATTGACGTGCCAACCAACGAACGTCTGATTAGAGAGGCCTTTTGTCTGAAATGGGTCTATGAAGAGAACTACGAGATCCTAGCAATCGCGACGAAGGCACGTCTACTAAAAGGGCTTCTTTAAGACTCCGGAGTCTTGCGCGCAAGCTAGGGTTCAAAGTGAGCGGTTCCGAGCCGCGGAAGCAGTTTGTGGGGAGGGAGAGAAATATCTTTTTTTTTTCGGCTGCTTTCAAGTTTCCGAGTGAATGGCCCTCATAGGAGGCCTCAAGTAGTTCAGCCGTATTTGCGGAGACGCTCATTATTTTGGACCATTCTCGGAGAAATTCATTCGGTCGTCCCGCCGGAGTCTTGCGGAGGCGATGGCAGGTTTCCTTTGAAGATGAGCGCTCCACTAACCGTGAAAGCTGCTCTTGAAGTGCTCAGTGCGTGTCTGTCGTCGGCGCAGGCGACTTTCAATGAGTCTTATTTCCAGAAGCCATTTGTTTTAGGCACTTTTGTTTTCCGTGCTTCGCGACGTGTCTGCAGAATTTTATCACTAGTTCAGAGAAAAGGGCGTCACGAACTGTTATTTCTCGTAGTTTTGTTTCGAGTCTATCGCAAGCAGTATTGTTGCATTTTCCAGTGGTATAGCTGTGCAAGAATATTTTTTTAAATTTTTAATTTTTTTACACGGGACTATAATAATTTGCAGCAAATATAAATCAGCCGTCCCGTTGCCTCAGTGGCTATGATGTTCTGCTGTTGAACCCGAGGTCGTTGGTTCGAATACCGACCTCTGCGGCCGTATATTGCTTCGGGCAGAATGAATGAATGAATGAAAGCAACACGAGTTTTGAGATTTACTGAAAGAGGCGCGGGGAAACATGCAACAATAAGCAGTGAGACAAATTTCTTGCCCATTCTGTCATTGCTATTCATGCGGTTTTTCGGTGATAGCGATTATGGTTCTAACATGTTGCACATAGTTATACTCTCAAAATCATTTTTACAAGAAAATCGCAAGCGCAGTAGTACATGTATGTGTGTAGTGGTATACAGGGTGTCATAAATTAGCTGTACCAACTTGTTAGAAGTCGCTTGCGACAGATCGTGAAATTCCGCCTCTACGATTCCGTTATTTGGAGAGCCCAATTATCTTTCTTTAAATGTTTCATTTTGGGAGCATTTTGCAACAGCAATCTGAAGAGACTCGTTGATCAAGGCATTTACTCTTACTAGAAACCATGAGACTAGCACATGACATGATATGACATGACAAGAACTTTATTTGAGCCCTCAGAAACTGAGATATAGGGGAGCCGAGGGCTCCCCTTAGATCTCAGTTTGAACGGGTTTAAACGGGAGTCGAAGGCTCCCCCAGATGAAGTCGGTGGCTCCGCCCACGAAGGGACCGGGAGACGAAGTCCCGCCGCGATGTCGTGGGCCCTCTGTACAGCCTGAAGTTGAATCTGAAGACTGCTTCTCTAGAGGGATTCCTCTAATTGCTCTTTCGTGATAGGTGGAGAGGCGTTAAGGGCTGGGCACAACCAGAGCATGTGATCAAAACAGCACGAGTCATGACCACATTTGGGGCACGACTGTGAGTGGTCAAGGTCTATCCTGTTAAGGGACCGAGGAGTGGGATACGAACGGGTTTGCAGAAGTCTGAGTGTGCTAGACTGGCGCAGCTTTCGAGATGTGCCTACTCTAAACGAATCACGAAATACATTCCCAATCCAGACATGATCATTCTGATAAGCATTCCTTCCGTGCAATAGAGAGCAAGGGGAAGAAAGGAAGTTTGGCAGTACACGTAGATCGTGGGATAGATAGCCTGTGTTCTATTGGAATTATGGAATGTTGACCAAAGCCATGGAAAAAGCACTTGATGGTTGCACATGATTAGATATAATGATAACTTGAAGTTCTTTGAAGACTTGTATGTTTAGGCTTAGAGCATCACGATGGTTTCACGATGGTGGCGGAGCAACGAATGATTGACGACTGCACGACGATGATGGCGTGACAATTACGGCATGACGCCAATCAGCTGACAGAGGTGGAATGACGACAATGCAGCGACTGTCAATGCATCATGGCTACGAGCACATACCTAGTGGCACAAGCTATTACACATATTGGGACACTGGATCGGAGTAGAATGCCTTACGATGACGACATGACGAGAGTCAGATGACGAAGCTGGATGAATGACGCCGATTAGCCGACCACGACGGCATCACGGCGCATGTGTGACAACGAATGCATGAAGGCTGCATGGTGACGATGGCGTGACCCCTATGGAATGACGCGAGTCAGATGATTAAGGTTGGTTCGGTTGGCACAAGATTGTGGCAATAGCAGATTTCGGGGAGAGACCTTTGCCCTGCACTGAACTGGAAATAGGCTGACAATCGTAATTATGACGGTGATGATTCAAGCTAGGGTAAACTGTTTAGTTACAAATAGTTCCTTGGATGTCACACGTTTTGCCGACACAGCTGTACGACATTCCTTCTCACGCAAAAGGGCACGAAAGAGACCTTTCAGCGTTGATGTGCGGTGTAATGTTGCACTGCAAATGTGGCCCACACACGGACCCTCGCGCGAAAAACAAGAAATGAACACGACCTTGCTTTTCGTGTGAGTGTCCATGCGTGTGCGTCATCTTTGCAAGACAACATTGTACCATGCAGTAATGCCATACAAACTAGCCCCAGTCGAACCACTGCTCAACGTTCTTTCAACGTTGTGTGTTTACGGCCAACAGCCGTAAGACTGTGAACTTCACAAAAAACGCAGCAGGTTTATACGGTTCGTCAGACTTCGCGGGTCCTTTGTTCATGGCGAGTACAGGGTAAGCGTAAGTTTCCGTCGGAAGTACCCTGAGGCCCTTATCGTGTCGGTGATGAAACCGCCTATGTGATGTCTACGAGAATGTCCACCAGTGGCGCCCCCTTCCGCGTACTTCTTTGAGCCCGCACTTAGCTTCGGAGTGCATCGGCAGCTATCACAATGGACATCGGGACATACCTTATAGACTTACAGTAAGTGCAGCGTCACGCTCCCAGCATCCCGGCATTGATCCACTCTGTGTTGCGCCAGTCCATTAGTTGAACGACCTTGGAGAGATACTCTACGCGAACAATGAGCCGTGCACAGGAGGTGGTTCTTCCGGGACGCCGAAGAGGACGGAAACGAAGGTCGTCTGATTTGCGCAACTGGCCGGGAACTACAACGCAAAATGTGAGGAACTAGTCTTGGCCTTGCACTTGGTCTTCGAGTCGCCAAGCTTTGGCCATGCACACACGTGCACACGCTAAGTGAGGAGGAATCAAGTTGGCCGCAGATTACTACTGTCGTTTCAGTCTCTACGCATATCATTGCTTCCACGATGTTTCTCTCCAATTCTATTTTCAATATCTTTCTGCGCCTTTCTGTGTCTGAAGGGCTGGACTTGCGTGGAAATCTCTGCATAGACTGGAATGCTGTGGCTACACTTTTTTTTTAAGTATAAAACGTATGAAAGAGAGGGGAGGTGAGGGGTAGGATCATGTTTTTCTGCTACTACATGCACCTTGACCTTGAAGGAAGGTGAAGCAAACATGGTTGAAATGACCGCGCAAAGAACCATTCATACGCAAATGACTTTATTTTGCAACTAAAAACTGCGTAGTTGAGTCCTAAATGTCGGGTTGTTGCAACACTGCGCCATTGATTTGAGCCTTGTTGTTTTTCGTAGTGCTCTCGTCGAAGCTTAATGTCGTGTGCTTAAGTTCACCGGTCTTAATGTTCCTATCCACCTAAACAAACTAAAATACTTCGCGCCGAACTGGAAGCTCCAAATTTAATATTGTCCAAGGACACGCCATCTTATATTGTTCGATTTCTATCCCAGCATGCCTGCCTCGCTTGACGTCACGCTCCTTCGCGACGTGGCAAGTGTACGCCTCGTCATTAACGACTCGAACGCCTAACGGCCGTCCCGGTACCAAGCGATGTTCTCCAACAGCCATGAATCCCTCATTAAGCCCAATCACTGCTGCTGCGCGAGCCGTGTTTTTCGCGAAGAGAAAAGTTCACGTTTCCGAAACGCGGTGCTCCAGAGATTAAAAATGACGATGATCGAGATCGCAACATTTCTTTTCTTTACTTCCTAAGTGACTCGTGACCTTTTTTCTTCCCTGACATTTTCTTGTTTAAATCGACCTTCCGAAGTTCTTGCGTACCAGGAACAGTGCTGACCCTGAGTCGTAAATACATTTTTTTTTGGGGGGGGGGGGGGGGGGGGAGGGGAATCTTCGGACATCGGTGCAGATCTCCTACACCGTCACAATATGTTCGATGATGATTAAAGCAAGGCCTCCCGTACTGGGAGTCTTTCTCAGCCGGGCACACTCTATTTTTATCTGTTATAAAAAGCGGATACTTGCCCCTTGTTCGGTTTTAATTGCTTTGTCGATAAGCATTGTTTCCTTAGATACTTTTAGCGTATCATATTCATCGCAATTTTCTTTTATGTAACCAGTGTTTCAGGGCTGTTATGTATAAACCCAGCTAATGATTTTTGAACAGGAAACAGCAAAAACGTTTTCTTTTGGGCATTAGGTCTCATAATGTTATCGATCATGTTTAAGCATGTTCCGGGATCTAAGCGCTTCTTTAGGAACACATAAGTTTTTAATCCGTTACTTCTTTAACAGAGACTTGGTAGAACTAGGTTTTTCTTAAGCCTAACGCGTCTGCTTGAACACGACCGCTGCATCCAGCGGCCGTGGCTTGAACAACCGCTTGAGGATTGACAAGACCAGCTGCACATACAGTGAGATATTTAAAAGGCTGTATAAACATGTCTAAGGGAGGAAAATCCTCATCCAATATCGCAACTGAAAGTGGTGTTTTTTTATCTTGCAATATGTTTATCGACTACTTTCTCGGTGTTGTGTGGTCGCGTTATGTCATCGAAAATAGACGTGCACATCCTAAGGCAATAGCATACGCAGATGAACTCTCATTTTTTTGTATTGCGTCTTACACTCTTTCACGAGTCTACGTATAAACAAATTAAGCGTTGGTCCAATTAGAAAAAATAAATAAATAATGTCACAGTTTCGCCCTAAGGGCGAAGCAATGAATGCGATAGCAACACAGCAATGCCATACGATGTAAGGTGAGCGGCTTTGGCAGCAATATGAATTGTAGTAAACATGAGCTGATTAAGTAAGCAGGTGTGCTGCGCCGTAAGTAGACCGACATGAAGAGAGACTCGATGACCACGAGAAGGCGCGTGTGAAACGGTGGTGTTGATGAGAAGCGCTTCCCGTGGGCAGCGCGTGCGAAGGGACACACCTGTAGCGCTGCACTGCCGATCCGGGCAGCATTGCATGTGTAGCGTGCGTTGGACAATGTGGCCCGACTATTACTAACTGAATGAACAAGCGTGGTGTGAGCGCGCACAAACATGAATAGATCCCACTGAATGACTGCAGACAACGACTGTCAAAACGCTGGCAGCAAGCAGCGGGCGAAGGTACGTGCGGTCTATCGCTTCAACGGAAACTGAGCGGCCAGTGCATAAAATGTCACAGTTTCGCCCTAAGGGCGAAGCAATGAATGCGATAGCAACACAGCAATGTCATACGAAGTAAGGTGAGCGGCTTTGGTAGCAATATGAATTGTAGTAAACATGAGCTGATTAAGTAAGCAGGTGTGCTGCGGCGTAAGTAGACCGACATGAAGAGAGACTCGATGACCACGAGAAGGCGCGTGTGAAACGGTGGTGTTGATGAGAAGCGCTTCCCGTGGGCAGCGCGTGCGAAGGGACACACCTGTAGCGCTGCACTGCCGATCCGGGCAGCATTGCGTGTGTAGCGTGCGTTGGAAAATGTGGCCCGACTATTACGAACTGAATGAACAAGCGTGGTGTGAGCGCGCACAAACACGAAGAGATCACACTGAATGACAGCAGACAACGACTGTCAAAACGCCGGCAGCAAGCATACGCCGCAGCGGGCGAAGGTACGTGCGGTCTATCGCTTCAACGGAAACTGAACTGCGAATGCACGGCGCTTAAAGGTCAGAGCCGTGTGGAGATAAGAGACGGTGCGAGCGAGCGACGAGAGCGGTTGTTGGCAGAGAAGTGCGCCCCCCCCCCCCCCGCTTCCTTGCTTGCGCGTGGGAGAGATAAGAGACTGCGGACGAGCGACGAGCGCGGTTGTTGGCAGAGAAGTGCCCCCCCCCCCCCCCCCCCCCCCCCCCCCCTGCTCCCTCCGGCGCTGGCTTTCCGCTTCCTTGCTTGCGCGTGGGAGATTGAGTGCGTTCGCTCTCCGTGATAGCGCGCGTCCCCGCACGCTTCCTGTCGGGCATACGGCGCGCGGCGAAGATTTTATCTATAGGGAACCTCACGGCGACGACCACGGCGACGACGACGGCGACGCCGACGGCAGAAATCCGGTGCAAGTGTCCATATAATTGCTATCGCAATAAAAGGTCAGAGCCGTGTGGAGATAAGCGACGGTGCGAGCGAGCGACGAGCGCGGTTGTTGGCAGAGGAAAAGTGCCCCCCCCCCCCCCCCCCCCCCCCCCCGCTCCCTCCGGCGCTGGCTTCCCGCTTCCTTGCTCGCGCGTGGGAGAGATAAGAGACCGTGCGGTCGAGCGACGAGCGCGGTTGTTGGCACAGTAGAAGTGCCCCCCCCCCCCCCCCCGCTCCCTCCGGCGCTGGCTTCCCGCTTCGTTGCTTGCGCGTGGGAGATTGAGTGCGTTCGCTCTCCGTGATAGCGCGCGTCCCAGCACGCT
The DNA here is from genome assembly GCF_013339745.2 of Dermacentor silvarum. NCBI lineage: Eukaryota > Metazoa > Arthropoda > Arachnida > Ixodida > Ixodidae > Dermacentor > Dermacentor silvarum. The sequence goes on from NC_051163.1 coordinate 25,002,817, forward strand.
TCCGCTCGGGCATACGGCGCGCGGTCAAGATTTTATCTATACGGAACCTCACGGCGACGGCGACGGCGACGCCGACGGCAGAAATCCGGTTCAAGTGTCCATATAATTGCTATCGCAATAAAATAAAAGGCAACCGAACTCAGTAGTTGCTGATAGCGGCGAGAACATTTTTACGTTCCCAAAACAAAAGATGACGTCTTTTGTGTCGTGTTAATTAAAAAAAAATCATTGAGGTTTGAATACAGATGTTTAGAAGGTAAGTGTTCTTGCAAGACACCCTCACCGCGTGCCTCAACCACACGAATAGACAGGCAAATAAAGCCAAAGAATGCACAGGGGAAAATAATTATGTTTATTTGAAGAGTGCAAATGTGTAATGTTTATTTGAAATGTAGCGGCTACCGCGGAAGCCGCCCTCCCGTCCACTTTACTGGGTATTTATGTATGCGTACGCGGTTAGCAAAACTTAAAACAGCAAACACTGACAAGCAAAACCGTTTTTAGATTACAGTGAATGCTTACGCTATTTTTGTGTGGCCAATTCTGCTTTCTGCAGGAATTTGTATAAGCTTGCTGGAAGCAAACACCCCTCTTGCGTCCTTTCGGCAACAGAAGACTTCTAACAGAAAGCTCGGAGTCGAACAAGCGAAATTTTTCGCTAAAAGAATGTATTTTTTCGTAAAGCTTCAAGGCAAGATTCCTAAAATCGTAAAACAGCCCCACATCCGCAAACTTTACGATAAATTCGGGAGAGTTCGCAGGCATGGTCTCGTACACGAATAAATCGGCGTGACCTCTTTAATTCCGCACAACGTAAATCATAGAACATTGCGTAAAACGTTAACACATTTGGAGACGTTTATGGCGAGACTAATAAGGTGCAGCCGATGCAAAAAATAATAACTGAATTTACACTAAAGCCTTTACCTCCATTCCTATATTCGTACGTGTTGCGTAAAACATTACAAACGTTCTCACTGGTAAGATTCAGAAAGTACAACCAACGCAAAGAATAATAACTAAAATTACCTTACAACACTGCCTGCATTCTTAAATAATTTTTGCATTCATTGTTCGCCTAATATTTGAGACAACAAACCAAATCGCAGACGCTGACATGCACACTAACGTAAGGTTGAAGCATCATTAGGACACACCATCAACGCCAAATATTTATCTTTGGGTATATACAAGGCTATCTAACGCAAGAACACTTTGTTTACTAGAACGAACAACCGGCCTACTTGGCAAGGATCAATTATGGGTATGGTAGCGCGAGACAATGACTAGGAAGGAAACAGGAGGGGTGCCCGTCCTGTTTGCTTTCTTGTCCTCGTCTTGCGGTACTGCACTCATTATGAAATATTTAGGTTCTAGATATCCGTACTCCGAAGAGCTGATGACATTGTCTACGTGGCGAAACAGGGCCCATATCCACAAAAACGTTCTTACGCTAAAATTGTTCGCAAGAACATATTTCAGCCAATCGCGATGTTGGACATATCATTAGTGAAGGCGGCCGGCCAATTGCGGCTAGTGATTACGAAGAAAAAGCTTTGTGAATTCGGCCCCAGGAGAGCTCTCTTCCGGTCTACCTAAATCATTTGTTAAACATTTTATTTCAGATGTAGAAACATGGGCAGGTAGATCCTACGTGAAAGCCGGCTACCTCGAAATTACGAATTCGTTGCTCGAGCTACAATAAGAAATGGAAAGCGACAAGGAAAAAGCAGCAGATCCAACGAATTAGGATCTACATACAGTGAAGCTTTGGGTGAGTGCATCAAGAGTCGAAGCACGAGTTTGTGTTTATTGAATGTCTGCACAAAGTGACACGGGAGGCTTTATTCAGGCATTGTAGAGGGGCTAATGCAATGTCTTGTAAACGAAACACACATGTGCAACAGATCGAGTGGCCTTCTGGCGTATTTCTGGATCTTTTGTTTTTCTTTCCTCCGCACGGCCACCGCCGCCGCCGCGGAGGCACGGAGGCAAGGGCCATCTGATGGGGGTCAAGGAACCCAGCGGTGGTGACGTCGCGCGCGTCCTCCACTGTGATTGGGTGGCCTATTCGGCAAGAGAACAGCCACGCAGCACAAACGATCACGAAAACACGGAGAGGTTTGCAAAGAAAACTTTTACAATATCAGCAAGCACTCAGGATGGCCGAGCGTTCCAAGGCTCAAAATGACACTATCAGGAAAATAATAAGGCGATTTAGATCAATAGATTGTTCCTGTAGAAGTCTATCATGATGTCCTGTGTGCCAATATATGAATTTGTTGCGTGGGAAATCGCCACCGGAGGTTCCTGCGCTGCTCCTCAATTTGAATCTCCCCGCGCAAAAACGGACGAGTTCAAGTGCTTCTCACGTGACTTCCCTCTCTTCCACTCACTGTGAATGAGCCAGTGTTGAAGCCACATGAAAGATACCATAGCCCAATGTAGATGGCACCTCTCCTATTTTGTATCTGCGTCATTTACTCGCTCGAAATCTCTGCGCTTGCTACCAATTAAATCACGGATTTATTATTACAGAGGCCTAATCTTTTAATCTAGCTCGTCTTAATATTTTCCTTTAGTGTCATTTTACAGCGTTCACGTTGCTACCAATAACTGCTAAGCTTAATCTCCTTTTTAATTAGATCGAGCCGCGCTAAATTAGTTCTTGCGCACGCTATAGAGAGAATGAAAAACGGGAAGGCAACGGCGTGAGCTCTTCAGATAAGTATTTCGAGATTCGCAACTGGGCAGAAAACTTGATGAAGTATAAAGTAATGAAATGCCGATAAAACAGTCTACCAGACATACTAAAAGGTTAAACAAAAACAACAACACGCTTCCTTCTAAACTAAACACATAAGCGGAATCATTATTGACCTGGTATTTAACCCGTTCCTATAGAGAGCACCTAAGTGTAATGGGTGACCGTCCTATAGTTATTGGACTGTGCTTTTGTTACTGGTGCCCCGTAAAGACAATAATTTTGCGCTCGTGTTCCCGTGTATTGTGTTTTGCGATATGTTTATTCTTTCTTTTCCTTTTCTGTGCTTGAGCAACGAAATTGGAGATATTGCGGCAGCCGGGTGATACGTACGTAGCCTACCTTCCAATGTTTCTACATCTAAAAAAAAAAAAAAAAAACTAAGAAAGAAAGAAAGGAAGAAAATATATGTGGCAAGTTTTATGGCAAAGAGAGAAAGACAGAACAAGAGAAGTAGAGGAAAGATATGAAGGTGTTTTTTTTTTTAAATGCCCGTTTGCGCTACCCCGTTCTGTTACCCCGCGCTGTTAAAATCGCAGTGCTCCTAACTAAAGCACCAAAGCACACGGCTTCGCGCACGACTTATAGAAAACAATGGCAACATCATGTGGCTCCCTCAGCTGACGAAGCGCGAGGCGACGACATGGGAACGGAACACAGTTCGAACCGGGCCGAACCGGAAACGAGAAACCCTCGACCGCTGAGCTAGATTGGCGCCCGTTCAAGGCGGTGTACATTCGCACCCGTTTACTAAAATGGCCACCCAGATTCGACCACTTGCTTATTCAGCAACCGATTCACTCGTTCCCGCCGTATCGTTGGCTCACATTCAACCTGCGCACTCGCGAGTTCGGGGCTGCCTGAATGCCACTGATGCCGTTCGATATACGTGGTATACTCGCCTATAGAGTGCGTAGTCAGCACGGCCACTTTCAGAGAGCCACTTCCGCGGATGTGCCGAACGCTTGCCTCAGCGATCGCCATCAGCGCCCTTCCTATAGGCTAGCCTCAGAGTATTCACTCGATCGGGGCTCGGTTTCCGTGGTCCGGCCGTTTAGCTCCTTGTCCCTCGCCTATGTACCGTGAGAACCGTGCAGCATGCTAGACTGTACGAGGTCATTGTGAATTTTAAAATTTATTTGTAAAATACCTTACAAGGCCCCTACATGGGGCATTTAGTAGGGTGGCTTAGAACCAGATACAAACATAAAAAGTGGCAAACTTCCGACATCAAGGTCGAAACAACAACACCAGCCAGATGTACAGCTTAAAAATTACAGAAACATGTTAATGACACGCAGCTGTGTATTAGAACACTAAAGACAACTCGATAAGTTTGTAAAGAAATGTACAACAGCGCAAGGCAAAAGTAGGAAAATGAAAGCGAACTGGTGAGTATGATTAACAAGGGGTGCGCGAGTTGAGCGAGTGCCTGAATTTGTCACGGTCAATTTCCGCAATTATGTTATCGGGGTGGCTGTTCCACATGATCAGAGATAAGAGACGTTTGTTAAATCGAAATTTAGTGCGCTGTACGTGAAAAAAGCGTTGTGAGCGTTGCGACGATGCTCCCGTGCGGCCGAAGGTGCAGTCTTGGTCAAAAGTTCCCAGACCACTGCCCGCTCGAGCATGTCAAATTTAGGTCAGGTTGCGGCGAAGCTGGGAATGGTGGGCAACAGTGTCCCTTCTATTCTTCAGAACTTTGAAACTCTTCCAATCGGATACAAGTCCTTCTGCAGGGCACGGAGTCAACGTGTTCGCTCGCATGCTGTGACCTGGGAACGTTTGACCAAGACTGAACATTAAATGGACAAGCAAATCTGGCTTTATATAATAAATAATAAAAGGTACGCTTTTTTTCCAGTGTAAACGAACTTTCTTTCGAACTCGACAGCTTAGTCCGTTAACCTATATGTATTATATCATACGGAGACATCAGGGCGCACGGAAGTCGCCTCTATATGCGCTGCAAACTTATTTAATGCCCAAAATGAATCACTCTAATACAAATTAGCTTTAATCATGCAGGATACGTTACGCTTCAGCAGATGTTACGGTTTACCGTTACTGCACTAAAACACAGCGTTATTTTTTTAAAATTTGATTTCTTGTTTGGGTGTGGTGTATATTTTAGATGCCCACATTAGAGAGTTTTGGCATACCGCTGCAGATTTGCCGTCTCCGCGACCTGCCGGCTTTCAACACGCTCGGTAAGCCGCCTGAGGCGCATGCGCGTCTTGGCTTGAATATCATACGCCAATCTAGTGGGCGGCTGAAGCGACAACGATAAGGCCAGAGCGGTAGCGGTGTGCGAAAACTCTCTATCTCCAAGAAACATCTACGGTGTCCCCCTGCACCCACCACTTTCTCCTACTTCCCCTTGTCTAATTAAGAACCAATAAATCGGCAAATTCACCAGATACATGCAATAAATCAATTGGTAAATAAATTATGCTATCGATCGATCACTGTGTCAAATCCCGCGGGCGTTTCAAGCATCCCAGTTCTGACGGCCAAAAGCGCTTGTAACTAGTTCGCTAAATGTAGTGAATAACGTTAATACCATGGCTCACCGCGGTGGCTATGGCATTTGCTGCTCAGCACGAGGTCAATGGTTCGACTCCCTGCAAAGGTAGTTGCAATATTTCGTGGGCATATTGTGGAAGCGCTCATGAACCATGCTTTGGGTGCAGGCAAATTAAAGGGAAAATAAAAAAGAAAAACAGCTCATCGAGGTTATTTCTGAAACCCCATACGACCTCTTGGGATATAGGAATGTTCAAACAATTAGTCAATCTGGTTACTGTGACCCCAGACCGTGACAAGTTCTTACTGCCTTATTTTTTCTTAAATGTTACAAGTGCTCAACAGAGTGAAGCGAACAGAGTACAGTTTCATTGAAATCACACAGAACAGCATACGTTTCAATAAATAACAAGCTCAAAAGAAGGATCCGAAACGTCAGTAAAGCATTGCATTCCCCTCCTCAGAATATGTAGGGGTGGTTTTGCAACAGCTTTGCCGGACATTCAGGTTGGTAAGGACCGATAAGAGTTGATAAGGGTTGGATCTTGTTCGATAAGGTTGATAACGATCCATGAGGGTTGATAAGGGCTTATGCTGGTCGAATCAAGGTTCATAACATTGGTAATGACACCAGGCTGCATGGAGATGAGCAAGTACCACAATGCTTACGCATATACTTAGACAATTCCCAAAGGAGTTTCTGTATAATTTTTTTTTCCCTGTAGCTGGAATGGTAGCTGTAGATAAGTTTAGCCTTGGAAGCAGTACTTTTTTCTTTTGTTTCCTTAAAGGACACGAAGGGACGTAGACAATGGAAAGAGCTCGCTATATTTTTGATTTCCAGGCCACAATTCTGGCTTGCGCGGTGCTTCGCGCGTTTTGCGAGATAGGGAACAAACCGGCGCGCTCTCATTTCCGGTTCTCCCCGTTTTGTCTATAGCGCGCGCGGTTCCCCGATAGACGCTCCGCCGGCGTTGCCGAGGTCTCCTCCCTCTCCTCTCCGCCATGTACGCGCTCGTAGAAGAGAATGACGACAACGACGCCCGTTCATCACGCAGTCATTATTGCTTCCGACAGTCGGCCCCCACCATTTCTTCCTCCCTGCCTGGAATGTCCGTCATTCCCGGCAGGCAACCGATGACCGTGTCGGTGTCTCGTGGACGATGAAACGGACCGCGGAATGCTGCGCTGTTGGTCACCGAACAGCGGGCCGAATTGCCGCCTCCCTCCCCCCTCCTTTTCGTCTCCCCCCGTTTAACCTTCCCGGCTGCTTATGACGAGATCACTGATAGAAGAACTGAAATTAGGGCTCTTGTCCTTACGCCTCTGTTCGTTGTCTGCATGTCGGGCTGCAGTTAACTGTGATGGGATTGTCAGCACTGGCTATCTACGTTCCCGCGAGGTCTCGGCCTCGTGAGACCTTAGCCGTATACTGCTGCGATTAAGGAGCGTGCTTGGACTCTGGTGAGTTCGAAGTGGGAGGTATTAACATTGTACTGGACCTGTGGAGCCTATCCAGCTCGCGTGGCAATAGAAGATATGCGAAATCCAGTAAGGAGGGTTTCCCGCGCACATAGTTTGATATAACCATGATGGCGGACCTCTGGGTGGAGTCGGGATTGAGGGATCTCAAGCCATCGCTTTGCGGATTTTCCCTCACCTCCTCCATTGTTCTATGGGGAATAAAGATTAATTAATGTACAATTTATTCAATATATAACTAATTAACTAATTAATTATTAATTAATTAATTTAATTCATTGATTTAATTGAGCTGTCAGCCCGTGGGCTGCTGACACCATTCCTGCTGCATTCCCTCCCTCTCAGCATCCAAGCTTTGAAAACGCATGTCTCAGGTTTAACAGTGCTACTATCTAGAATGCGGCCATCTTGGTTGCAGGGCAAATTAACAGCGTGGGAAAGCGTATACTTTCGGAATTTCGCTTATCCTATATTGCAGTCGCAATGAGACGCTTCCAACGCCTAGGAGCAACGAAGTATTTTAATAAATCTATTCTGTTATTTCACGTGCTGAAACCAAGATGTGATAACGAGGGCGCGCGCCGTAGTAGCGGACTCCGGTTCAATTTTGACTTTCTGGGGTTCTCTAACGTGCGCGTAATTCACGGTTTTCCCGAGTTGAATTCTTGCATCCCGCCCCCATCGAAATGTGGCCGCCAGCAGCTGGGAATCGAACCCTCGACATCGTGCTGGCCAGCGCAACTCCATAATCACTAAAAGCAACACTTTAGAATAAGACAATCACATAAAACGGGACATGAAGGACGCTGGAAGCGACTGTATTGGAAATCCCCAACTAGAATATACCGACACGAAATAAACTAAATGGCAAAAAAAAGAGAAGAAAAAAGAAATGGCATACTGACGAACAAATATCAGTCAGTATGCGGCAATGAGACAAGAGTTATACGAAAAAAAAATCGACTAATGCTAGAAACAGCAAATGTGCAAAAGCAAATATATATGCCAAGAATGTGCTTTTGCACACGCTATTTTCTATTTTTATGCGTATAGTTGGTGACTTCGTGGTGACCGAAGCTTCGTGAAGGCGGACAGAAATGGGCAGAAAGAGAGAGGGTGTTTTCGGAGATTCGGCAGCGTCCCGCGATTGGTCGAGCGAAAGCACGTTTGTCAAAGATAATTATGGTGCAATTTTCTGCAGACAGCCGACTTGTTGACACAAGAAATTTCCACGCGTGTAATAATTAAGACGAACGCTTGGTTACTCACGGTGCAACAATTGCTACCGTCAACATTACGCCCGTGCTTACCCCACTATCAGCCTTTACGTGGCTCGCTTCATATCCACGATTTCCTTTTTCACTGCTCATTAGAGGTGTTTATCTATGTTCGCATGATTAATAATAATCTAATAATATGCGTGCAGAATAATGGCTTCAACGGTGACATACTGGGCACTTGCGCGCTTCAAGGAAGCACCGAACTGTGTCGCCCTTTGTGATGTACTTCTCTAGAGTGCTAGGGCTTAAAATGAATTAAATTATGGGATCTTGCGTGCCAAAACCACGCTCTGATTATGAGGCACGCCGTAGTGGTGGACTCCGGAATAATTTGGACCACCTGGGGTTCTTTAACGTGCACCTAAATCTAAGTACACTGGTGTTTTCGCATTTCGCCGCCATCGGAAGGCGGCCACCGTGGCCGGGATTCGATCCCTCGACCTTGTGCTTAGCAACCCAAAACCATAGTCACAAAGCAAACACGTCGGGTGTTGCTGAGCCTTAACAACCCAAGTCAACAATCCGGTTGTTAGAGACGCGTCGCGGTTAATTTAAACCACCTGGGGTTCTCTAACGTGCACCGAATGCTTAAAGTCTTTTCTCTGTCTCTCTCAAGGAACGCGAATTACGCCCATCATCGGAATGTGCCCGCCGCTTTCGGGAATCGAACAAACGACCTAGCGCTCAGTGACGGAGCGCCCTAGCCACTGAATCAACGCAGCGGGTTCTCCCCTTCGTGCATTTAAAAGAATAAAGAGCCCGAAATTGACTGTCACTTACGTATCCTTACGTGATTTGAATGCGAAAGCATTATGATTTCTCTAAGTAATTGGTTACGTTCGTGATACGTGACGTCATACATTGTCACGTGTACTTCACAACTCTACCTTAACCCACCTTAATCCACCTTGCGCTAATTTGTACCAACTTTGTTTCAACTTAAACAACTTTAATCCACCTTAATCCACTTAATTCCACCTTATTCCACCTTAATTTACCTTGCTGTAATTTGTGCCAGCCTTAATCCGCCTTAATCCACTTTAATCTTCGTTTCCCTTGTTTGTACCAACCTTAATCCACCTTAATCTACGCTGATGATTATCTTTGATAGCACTCGTTGAGGAAAATGCCGGCTTTTCTGCCTCATGAGACATATAATGCTTTCGCATTAAAAGATTATCCGCGTTTTCACTGGCATCCACGCGGAGAAAGAAAGGGTTGGCAGTATGCGCTAGCTCTGTATGGTGCGCTGTAAACATATTTGCACCCTTGCGGGTCCTTAAGGGGGCGAATCGAGCGGCTCGCCTAATTTGAACACTTAAGGACCCGTAAGGGTATAAACCTGTCTGCGACTCACACCCTTACACCTCTATATAGACAGAAAGCACCCTTCAAGGTGCAAATCCTTTTAATCCGAAAGGCGAAGCATCAATTGCGATAGCAAATTAGTAGAGTAAGGATAGTAGTTTTATCAGCTGTATAAAATTGGACATGCCGCAGCACCAGCAACGCGCAGAACTGTTGTCGACGCCGTCGGCGTTTTGCCCGCGTTCGCACCGAACGCGCGCGGCGTGGGTGACTGTTGCCGGTGCCTCTGGGGGCGGCTCGGATGTTTTCGACGAGATCAGAACGGGACACTCGTCGAGCAGTGTCGGAAGTCTTTACCACCTTCTCGCCTCGCAACGTTTTTATATTATTACGCATTTGGTGCCGCAGCTAAACGTCACCACCCCTCCCGTCCCCCCACGGCCTTTCGCGCGACGGAAGAAGTCTCTCTCCATCTCTCTCTCTCTCTCTCTCTCTCTCTATATATATATATATATATATATATATATATATATATATATATATATATATATATATATGGTGATAGTAAAGGAGGAAAGAGACGCTTAATTCTGCAGTCCTTCAGGTAGCACGGCGCAGAACGCGTGTTTGCTCTCCGCCGTGCGTTCGCTCCCCCGTGGTAGCGTGCGTCACTCGCGTGCTTTCACTCGCGCATGCAGCATACGGCGTGCGGCGACGATTTCATCGCCATTGGACGTCATACGGAACCTCTCGGTGACGGCGACGGCAACGCCGACGACAGAAATCCGCTTTGAGTGTCCGTATGATTGCTACCACAATAAAATGTGACAGCCCAAATTTCTGCGTCTTGTATACTTTGCTGCGCACAAGGAGGTTTTTGGCTGCGCATTGCGAAGCGTGATGTAAATATGTGCAACGTAACTTACGCACGGAGTATTGAGAAAAACTGTAAATAGTATGATACGCTAGAAGAGCGACGTTCACATGTCGCAGTCCGGCTTGAATTTGTGCCGGCACTGAGCACTGCCGACACACACGCAGTTCGATCGTTGTCGATGGCAGATTTCAAGCACGCCTGCAGCGTACGGCGCCACCTGCCGGTGTGATGGCAGAATCGGTCCGTTATTCGCCCCCCTGCATTGCCCTATAGCCGCACTAAAAGTACCTTAGGAGCTGCCGTAAACGCTGCATAGTAAAATTGGACCTATATACTGTCACGTTGTTCCTTGTATTATTAGGATATTGTTTCGTCATTTAATGTGCTGAAGAAATGCTGAACTAAAAGGCTTTTGTTACTTGCGGCGTGGTTTAGAAAGCTTTCTTTAAAATAGTTTGATGATCAGACAACGAAGAAGTACTTGTCAGAAACTCGCAAAATTAACTAGAGTAATTATGGCGGCTGTGTTCGTTGAACGGGTTGCCTTTCGCGTGAACTGTTCGACTCCGACAGCACTCCTTGCGCTCTAACTGAAGCTGTGCGTTTCCGAGTGTCCGTATGTGCTTGTATATTAGTGAGTGTAGACTTGGACGTTTCTACAAAAACGTGCCGTGTATACAGTGCTCCATACTTTGTATATATTATTATCATCCTAGTGGAATTGTGACGTCATTGTGACTCAGTGTTCGTATCGTCTTTTGTTGAAATAAACTTTTTCTAAACATGGATCGCTTCGAAAAGGGAAATTTCCCTAAGACTACCAATTTTAATCCTTGTTTAAGGAAATGGAGAAAGTTGTTGAAATTTTGGGATATCTTGAGCTCGGTCATTGAAACAGCTAAGCTGCTGGCGCGACGGCCGTGGGTTAATTTCAATAATCCCAAACTACCTTCGCATTAGCATGTGAAGTATGACTTGATAGTACAGCAGTATTTGGAACACATCTCGACAAGAAAACGACAGTGTGTAGATGCCCTGGGTCCTTTAACAAAGTGCTGCTAGTGCGATTTTGCGTTCTAACCTCTAGCAGTGCTGACGATGTCTGTGCACTCTGAAGTAAATATCGATCATTAATTTAAACGGCGAAACACGTGTACGGGAGAACATTAAACAAAGCAGCAAGACGCCTATATCTAGCACGACCATGTGATCATGGCGCTGAACAGCCCCCTATGCACGCGTATAGACCCTTTTATCTGCGCGGTGGCAGCAGTGCATCCATGACCCCATAAAACTTCCGGTCATGCATTTTTGACAGTCGAGTTAGTCAAGGAAAAGGAAGTATTTTAATATACTATAGGCAGATGTTTTGAGGCGTTCAAATATAAGGAAAGGGCCCGATGCATCGATCTAATGTATATATCTTTCTAATTGTATTTTTCTAGTTGTAAATGTATATAGCTTTCTAGTTGTAAGCGCACTTAGAACGCAGTCGAGAGCACGTGGTCGAGAGCTTACGCGGGCAAGGAACGCGCGGAAAAAGAACATTTCACAAGAGGGACTATAATGCTTTCGCATTTAGGCACGTAAACAGTCTTAAGTGTCTGCGTCGAATTATTTTTCTAAATGACGGAGCAATCGTATTTTTCTACACGCACGAAGGCAGGAAAAGTTTCTGACGACATTCACGTTCGTTGTGAATTGTTGCGTTCATGGAGGAAGGAAGCCCAGGAGAGGCCCCGGCCAGCACGGACGTATTGGAGAAAGTGTGGCGGAAGTCACGTGCTGTTTCTCGCAAAGGAGCACGGGGACGGGTACCCCAAATGTCAGCGTTGCCATAGCAACCACGCTCCTGAAGCTTTCGCTGCTGCTCTCGGTCTCTGAAAAGTGAGATACGACTTTCCCGCCGCTGTTTTTCTCGCAGCACCTTTTGTTTGCGAGAAAAGCTGACTTTGCAGTGTGGTGTGTAAGCTTGAAAGTTGTGTTTTGGGTCTGTGAGTGTGAGTGTCAGCCAACGACAGATACACTCAAGCAATCACGGCGCGGGTCTTCGTCGTCGTCTTCAACGTGCCACGGAAAAACGCAGGAGCGCGTCTGCTTGACTAATACTGCTACAGAAGTTTCGTAGGCTTTGTTTTGACGCGCGTCGGCAGCATACACTTCCGGCGGCTCGTAACAATGCAAGTTCAAAGTTCGGGCCCGTCTGCTCCGGCGAGCTGCAGAACCTCTGATCGGAGGCGCAAAGGCAGATGGCCCACCAACATGGCTGCACTTCCGGCTTCAAAAATGTGACGTCAGGGCCTCTCCTGTTTTGTTTTTTTCCTCCATGGCTGCATTGATAACGCAACAATAACTTGTTGAAAATGATAGATTTTACTATGTTAGAAAACCGTTTGAAGCCACAAGTTTACGCATCTCCGTGTGCTAATGTCCACCGTTGCCATGCTGGCAGACCGCCGTCCGTGCAGCTCCCGTAGACAGTGGCGCCACAGTTCCCCCTGGTAATTTTTGTAGGAAACTCGATGTACTAAACGTGGCCTCCGAGCGCAGCCCGATTTCGGAGGCCATGTGTAAACCTCTGTCCGAAAAGACAAGGACGTGACTTATCGTCCGAGCAGAAGAAATGGAAAGCCTGCTTTAACGATCCTATGGAGTCAGTTAATTAGCGCTTGTGGTGTTATCCATTTTTTTAACACGATAACGTAAAGGGCCCCGTGTCGCAGAAAATCCGGCGTCAGCGTCGGCGTCGGCGTGGATGTCGGCGTCCGTGGCGGAGAAAATCATCCCAAACCATCTCGTCCGCGCAGGCCCTCCACGTGGTGCGAGGTTTTGGTGAACAAAAATTAAATGTCTCACAGTGAATCCGTAAGAAATCAGGTAAAGTACGACTTTACCATTCGGTGCCGGATCGTAATTTGAATCTACGAGAAGACAAACCCCTTTTACAGCATTTCTACCAGTCCTACATCCGCGCGCTCGTGTACTTTACTTGCGAAAATGATATCCAGATGGCGCTCGCATCCTCGGCAGGTCAAATTCGGACTTCGCCTGCCTAATGCGTTTTGGACACGCGCGCGCCCCATCGGGACAATATTAAACAATTATAAAATAAAAAAAGGTGCTGGGCCTTCACATTTTAATATAAGACCACTTATATTGCCCCTGGGAAAAACGTCCTTCCAGCAATGCATTTCTGCTTAAAGGTGAAGCCGACTTTATGGGGATGGGTGTAAGCTTGGCCTTTGTAAACTGGCTTTCCCACGTTCTGTGTTGCAGTGAAACCGACCCAAAGAAAAATGCGATGCGAACGGGGCCCGATAACGCTATCGCGTTCCACTCTTAAAGGCGAAGCTTAAGCGTCCTCCAATTTTTTCAAATGGGAAGCTTTCTTTGCCAACCCTCCCGGATGTTCCTGACCTTGGCTGCTGGCTGCTGCTGCTGTCTTGCGGAATAGCTCTCACTTAAAAAAAAAGAAAAATTTGAAATTCGTGCCCGATGCTGCAATCGAACCTGCCGCCCCCCTCCAAGTAATGCTTGTGCCTTTAATTTTTTTTTTACCAACCACAATGAGTGGTTTCCAGAACATGGCGTCTATGACGTGTTTGCGGTTCCTGCATTGCTTCCGGCGCATGCACTCAGCAAAAGCATGTCCTTCGAGATTCGCTTCTGGTTAGCCAGAGCGATCCGTCGCCGGGGCGTGGATTTGGACACCACACATACGGCAAAAGCTTGGCTTTCGAAATCTGTTTGCATTGCTCGAATGGAGCCATCGCCTAAAGGGGGGGGGGGGGGGGAGGCAGTACAATAACCGCCGCGATAGCTTAGTAGCTCTAGCGTTGCGCTGCTGACCTCGTAATCGCGCGTTGGATCCCGACTGCGGCGGCCGTATTTCGATGAGGACGAAATGAAAAAAAAAAAAAAACTAAAACAAGAAGAAAATGCATACGTGTTTAGATTGAGCTGAACGTTAACGAACCTCCGGTGGTCAAAACTAATCCGGTGTTTTTGGGTTTGACACTTAGCACCGAAGATATGTTTTTTTGAGGGGGGGGGGAGGGGGGATATAGGGCAGGGTTTGTGATGTGGACAGCGCCAAACGTTCTTACAGACATCTAATAGCTAAGCAGCGCTTGGCTATATTTGTGTCTCGTGTTTTCTACCGGCAGCGACCACAGGCGCCATCTTCTCTGTTTTATTGGCTTTCGCCACTTCCGGGCTTCGCGTGGGCCGCCATAATCAGCCGCAAGAGCCGGACAGGCGACCTCGCGAGTGGCACTTGCAGGAAAGGTCGCGCTTCCAAAGCTCTCCGGGAGACCCTTATTCGGGCGCCTCAGGGTGTATACACCGAAAACACGTCAAGCTCACGCTATATAGAGTCGGGAAATGGGGTCGACAGCTCATACGTCGATTTGTATAGCTGGCGTAGGTGGTACAGAAGAGACGAAGGATCAACACGGCACGACGGAACCCATATATTTTGTCTCTCGCTAAAATTGTACAGTGCGGTGGAAGCTGCGCTAGAGGCTCGGGAACTTTTCGTACTGCCGCGAATTTGCATGTTTTTGCGCGGTAAGTATTAGGTAAATGTTGCGGCGCGGTGGATTTGGGGTTTTAGTTGTTTATCTGTGCAGTGCGAAGGTTGTAGCGAACGACATAGGTCGAGAGGGGGACTAATTTTTTCTTGGAAGAAAAATGGAAATGTGCGTATCTTTATTGAACGTCTTTATGTGAGGAGCGCAGAAATCGCACTATGTTAATCGCAGAGTCCGAGTAGTCTGTGCTTATATAACTTATACCGTGGTATATTCGTCTGTGGACATGCCTTTTGTTGTCACCTCAAGGCATTTGGTTCTTGACTAAGATGATGAAGTTTTAACCGGGGCACAGCAGGCCGTAATCTGATGTTGATGGAATGCTAGAAAAATAATGAAAATTGATATCCAGGCCTAGCGTGTGAAAAAAAAATTGAATCTATGGTCAAAGTTAATATTGAGCTCTCGAGTTCTTCGTGTCCCAGTTGCAGCTCCTGCACAAAGGACTCACTCGCTCACTCACTCACTCACTCACTCACTCACTCACTCACTCACTCACTCACTCACTCACTCACTCACTCACTCACTCACTCACTCACTCACTCACTCACTCACTCACTCACTCACTCACTCACTCACTCACTCACTCAATCCATCAATCAATCAATCAATCAATCAATCAATCAATCAATCATACAGCTTGTTTCAGGAACTACCTTGAGTTTCGTGCGATCAAACGTTGTACTGATACCTGTCGACTCTTTATGGGGACGCTACAAGGTGGCGCCTCACTTAATATGATAACATAGTTAGCGCACACAGGAGGAAAAACAACGAGATAGTACGAAACAGTAGATCATTGAGCACATAGAGTGCTCATGTTCCTACATGTGTTTATTGTCTGCTCTTCTAGCTCAGTGCCACTTGATCACGAACCAACCGGCCCATCCTGGATAGTTTGCGCATACTACATATATATATATATATATATATATATATATATATATATATATATATATATATATATATATATATATATATATGAGTGAGTGTTCGCGCAGCAAGAAGAATATATATATATATATATATATATATATATATATATTCTTCTTGCTGCGCGAACATTGCCGCCTGTGTATACACCTCTGTAGTAGATTTAGTGGTGCACGGTATAGTAGTTTCGAGGGAGCAGCGAAGGTGACTGTCTCGAACGAGGTTTCCACGAGCGAGGCTCTCCCATCATAGGCGGCATATAGTGTGTGCTTAGGCGGGCCCTACACGTAGCGAGCTTAAGGAAGGAAGTGTATGGAGGTATACTGTCTCATGTTTACGTGTTTTTTTTTTTCGGTCTCTCACTATTTTGTTTTTCTCACTCATGTCAGAGCTCCTGTAGCGAAGCAACTATATAGCTCCATGCGCGGAACCGACGGGTTAGGGCTAACGTCAGAGGAGGTAAACAGGGTGCTCGAGCAAAAAACAAGGAAAGAGAGAGAGAGAGAGAAAAGGGGTAAAGTGGAGACCGGTCGGGAAAAGGCAAACGGAGCGCGGTGAACCTTTTCTTACTGTTTGCACACCGTCCTGATGAGGCCGCGCAGATGGGGGATTGGACACGTGGCTGAAAGGAAAAAAAAAAAAAAAGCACACTGCGCTCCGGAAATGCAATATGGGCGCCCCAATGTCGATAATATGTGGTAGCCCGCGGTGTTCCTCGCTACAAGCAGCTTTGAGTTACTCGTCCGCGCAAACGACAGCGGAAGCGCAGTGTGCTGCCGCCGCCTGGCTTTTGCAGGGGGACAAAGGAAAATGCCATTTGTTGTTTTTTTTTTTGTGGGGCGCAGTGTAAAAACAAACAGCAGAGATCAACTGGCGTATGTAAACATGCCTCCGCCTGTCATGTCGGCTGCACCAAAGCAGGACCTAAAAAAAAAAAAAAGACTAAGCTAACAGAAGATGGACGAAAGCGCTAAAGCAGATTGATGGCTCAGAAACTATCGGATGTTGTTCTAACCGGGGATGAATGCCACTGAAAACACTCGAGTGTGCTTGTAGGACGAAGTTGGATGTCGTTCAATGCGGCATGGATGGGGGGTCTGATAACCACGAGTGACTGATAGCTACTGTCCTTTATAGTATGGCAAGTGTAGAACTAGCGGGGGCATATCCTTACAAAACTTGTTTTACCGATTCAGTTGTCGGTTTATTGCGCTCAACAGACTTTATATTGAAATAAAATCGAATGTGATGAAGGATTTTCTTTTTCGAGAGAACTCCTACAGGTGTGTGAAGTGCACAGCTGAAGATGGCATAGTCTTGCGAAATTCGTTATAAAACGTCCGTTGTGTTTTATGGACATTTTGTTGCCATGAACATATACTATTAAAACGCAATTGAATATCTTTCAGGATTTTCTTTCCAGAGAGTTTGTTCTATAGCTTAGTGAAGTGTACAGCTGGTGGTGCCATAATCCTTACTAAAGTCGTAAAAATTCTGCTGCGTTTCTATCGAATTTCTGTTGCCTTCAAGACACTTTCAGTTGAAATGCAACTGAATATCATGCGCGTATTTTTCGAAGAGACTCTGGGATGTCTCATTGACATGCTCGGTTAGATGAAATCGTGTGCTATAATTGCACGTACAGTCAGAGTCAAAAGTTTACAGACTGCAGGATCAGAGAAAACATTGAATTTTCCTAGACTTTTGCGGTTGTGGCCAGTAAAACTGCCCAACACTTACTATATAGAAGAGGCTGAAGCTCTGAATGCCAGGACGCTTGCCCAGCCTGCGGAAGTATTCAGTTTTTTGGTGGACCCCATAGTCCGTGAACATTTTGCGCTGACTCTGCATGGTTCACCAGTGTGAAAGGGTACCCTAGGTTTCTGGTAAAGCCCACCATTTTTCTTGTTCCTGTGCTGAAATATTTATCAAAATACGTGAGAAAAATTAACCGATACGAGGACTATGCGCAAAGAGTTACGAGTACAATCCTGACATACACATTTCATAAAATTGTAGTTTGAAACTTCGAACGCACTTGAAGTGCACCGTCTGATAATGACGCAGTGGGTATAGAGCGGTCCAATCTCAGGCCTGATTCAGGCAGCCGTCAAACGCCCCGTCACCGTCACGGTCACGGCACGGGCATCCGTCACGAAACAGCGTTTCTTTATTTTTTTTTTGCTAAAAAAACAAAAAAAAAAACAAGAAAACAGAAGCGGGAGATGTTAAGAGCATCGGTCAACGTCACCGGCGTGCCATTTTTGTGGAGCAACCCGCGTGGAACCATTGTCTCGTGACGGACATCGGTGCCGTGACGGTTTGACGACTGCGTGAATCAGGGTCCCAGAGAAAATACCGATCTAGTGCCTCAAGCTTGCAAAACTTAAAGACGTCTTCATAAGGAAGAAGTTCACAGGAAAATGGAGCTTTGTAGTTACAAGCAGGAGTCGGAAAAGTAGTGTCGATGGAGCGAACCACTTCAACAGTCACATCAATTGATTAAATGAACTGAAAAAAATAAAGAAAAGAAATATTTCGGACGCCACTTGGTCGGATCCGAGTAGTGGTCGGTGCTCGTATTCTTGTCAGTTGTTGCCTGTAGCAGTGTGTGTTCGTATAAGATCAAACCCGAGAAGTAGGTATTGCTTACGCTTCAATACTAGGTAGGGCCTACTTTAGCCAGAAAAATGGCATGTCATGTGCTGTGTGCAGTAAGTGAAAGAGGTGGCTGGTAAAGATTGACACTGTGAGCTCGCTCGTTGACGCTTAAGCCGTGCAAATAAATAAATAAATTGTAGCGAAGGATACGAACGCCATAGTGGGTCATGCTCTCTAGCCCTTTCTAGTGGGTCGATCCCTCCTGCGCTCTGCTCGAGAAACGCCACTCGTGCTGAGAGCTCGGGCCTTGAACTAACGGTCGGTCCAAAAGGCTGGTGCCTAATAAACGCCTTTACTAAATAAATAAATAAATAAATAAATAAATAAATAAATAATAAATAAATAATAAATAAATAAATAAATAAATAAATAAATAAATAAATAAATAAATAAATAAATAAATAAATAAATGGAAAAGAGGAAAAGCGGCTGAAAATTAGTGCTTGACGAAGTAAATAAAACATTATGGGGTTTTACCTGCCAAAACCACGATCTGATTCTTAGGCACGCCATAGTAGGGGAGTCCGGAATAATATGAACCATCTGGAGTTGTTTAACGTGCACCTAAATCTAAATACAGGGGTGTTTTCTGCATTTCGCCCCCATCGAAATGCGGCGCCATGGCCAGGACTTGATCCCGCGACCTCGTGCTTAGTAGCCCAATACCGTAGTCCCAAAGCAAACCACGGCAGGTGACAAACTAAAAAACAGACTGAATGACGATCCGAACGAAAGAAAACGGAACGAATTTACGAGGGAGCGAGGAAAGGGATCACTGCAGCTCTCGATGAAATTCAGAAGATCTGGTCGGTAAAAAGAAAAAAAAAAGAATAGAGAGAGAGAAAGAGGGAGAAAGAGAGAGAGAGAGTGTAAGTGGAAACACAAAGTACTGCATATTGCATTATAATGAATTCACAGAAAGCTTCTTTCGCGAACACTCGGTTTCGTGGTACGGACAGCCCGAGCTCCTTTGCGGCGACCCCGTATTCAGGATAAAGGTGATTCTGAGAAACCGCGCGAATCGCGAAAGGGTTTCCTTCTTTCTTTTTTCTTGTCGTTTTCGTTTCTCCAATGTTGCTGAGTAAGCACTCGTGGTATATGGGGTCACGTTGCTCCTTCGGCATTCACCCGCCTTGCACTTTCGGTTTGGTTCCGACTTTTTCTTTTCTTTTGAAACACACCTGCTTCAGTTTTGTCTTGGTTTCCTTGCAACAACGTTTTACTAAATCGACGCTTTCTTTGTCTGCCCTCTGCAAACTGTGGCACATAATTTGGTGTTCGGCTGCTGAGCACGAGGTCGCGGCATCGAATCCCGGCCACGGCGGCCGCTATCCAATGGGGGCGAAATGCGAAAAACACCTGTTTACTTACTTACACCCGTTTACTTACACCCGCTTATTTAGGTGCACTTTAAAGAACCCCAGGAGGTCCGAATTATTCCGGTCTCCTCCACTACAGCGTGCCTCATAATCAAATCGTTGTTTTGGCCGGTAAAGCTCCATAATTTAATTGTTTTTGGCACGGAATTCTTAAATCTAGCGAGAACTGTGTCGTATACTTCGCAATGCGTACGCCCGTCATTGTGATGCATCTCCTTCGCCCTTGTGACGTCACTGCGTAGACTGCCCTACACCATGCATCCACCTAAATTTGCATCTCGTATTTCGGCATAGCCGGTGAGCGTTGTAATGCGCAAGCATAAAAGAAGTTGCCCGCGAAAACAGATTCGACATTTGTGGTGGATAAACGTAAACACTGCAAGAGGTTGCACGCAGTGTAGGATAAAGTAAACCAAAAAATTTTTTCGCTGCGCCGTTAGAGTTGCATAGGATTCAATTCACACCACCTGACTTCACCTGGACTTCATTTGGATTGTAACAATGTGCGTTAGGGATGGGCGCAATTTTTTGTTTCAGTAGTTGCATTGTCTTTTATAGTTCATTCTTTAGCTTATCAAAAAGCGTCGTGGGCTTCCGCCAAATTGGAACTCCAGAAAATATTGATTGCGCTATGTGTCGGTGTACAAACTGCGCTTTTCAATTTTTTTTTTCATTTTGCAACAAGCTATTTAAAATTTGTCGTCACGGGAAGTTGCCGAGAATTTTAGGCGAGGAAGGGGCTGATTTTGGTATCAACCATGCAAAAGAAGGACGCAGTCAAGCCAACTAGATTCTTGTTTAAATTGAAGTATCCATTTTTTTAAAGCATATTTTCAACCACTATAAACACCTCAGGTGGTTCAAATAGTCCAGAGCCTCACCCATGGCGTCAGTCATAATTTCCCATACAATTTCTGGATGATAAACCCCGTAATTTAATTCCTGTGCCTGCAATCTTTCTCAATTGGGTGAATCGCGATATCTACTGGAGGCAATTTTTGAAGGTCCCCCCCCCCCCCCCCAAAAAAAAAGGAGAAATAAATCTCGCATACTAAACTGCCAATTATGATCGGATCAACATTGAACAGAGCCACCACTGCGGACACACCTTTGATTGAGGTGCAGTCCAAAAAACCTGGAAAATTGCAACATCGGGGAATTGCAATATCCGGGAATTCCAGTATCGGCTGCAGGCGAGTTTTGAACGTTTCCGAATTAACAACAAGAAAGAACAGAAGAAATTCATGTCGCATACTAAACTGCCAATTCTGGTTAGCTAAACATCTAACAGGGCCACCACTGCTTCGACCACGTCTTTGATTGAGGTGCAACTCGCAGCGCACTTTGTTTGGGGAGAGCGTGCTGATTTTTGTTCCCTTTTTCTCGCTGTGTGTCTTTCTTTCAGTGGCTATGGGGGGGTCTGTCGAAACCAACGTCACGCTGCCACGCGGAAGTGCTCTCCACTCGGCACTCAAGTCACGCACGTAGCTTTCACGGTCGACCGACGCGGAAGCACGCGATGCAGTCGGTGTTGACGCCGGCGCGCCGCGCACACGCAATAAACATTGACAACGCGAGTTTGGGGGTTTGGGGTGGGTGGGCTTGAACACGTTCTCCAACATTTGTTCTGTCGCGCGCTCCGAGCGACGTTGAGCAGTCGACTGATCTCAGTCACGACAACCGTGGGATGGTTGTGAGAAGACGGAGCCGTTGGCGAAGCTCTGTCACGTAGCGTCCGTCCCTGCCATCATGTCGGCTTGCTTTCTTTTATTTTCTCTCTCTTCTTCTTTTTTTTCTTTGCTGGGCTACAGAGCTCAGTCGTCACACTGAACGACTGGATCCTTCCAAGAGGGACACCTGAACACCGCAGAGCTATATATGACAGCTTGCTGCTCTACCTAATAAGGAGCGAAACAATTCGCCTAATCTAGGCACCTTACCGGGAAAACCACTGGGGTTGCATTTTAATATATGTACATATACTTTTTTTTACTTTAATAAACGCCTTCTTATCTATCTATCTCTTTTCTTTTTTTAAAATTTAGAACTAGACAGAGGTCTAGGCGGAAGAAATTCTGGACCCGACGGCGAGGCTATACCCACCTGTATGTAGAGTAGCACAAACATGACCGCCACCACGCACAGAGAGTTTTCTATATATTTTGCTTTAATCCGATTTCTTTCGTAATAAACGTTCATTCAATAGTCAGCGACCATGTCTCGTTTCCGTTCTCGCCTACTTTCTTGCGCAGAAATTTAACCATAAATACCTACCTATTCCCTAAGTTTGTCATTTTTTTAGTGCTGTTTAACTCGCTATATAAATGGGTACTAGTTAGTAAACATAATTCAGTTTACACTGGTAAAGCTTACCTTTCAAATTCGTTTTTTCCTGATTCATTTGGCGGGAAAGAAACTGTAATATTACTCGAAAAAATTAAGATCGAGTTGTTCTTGTTTTTAAATCCTTTCGCCCGAACCCGGAGCGCCGGTACGTCAATGTGACGTATCGGATTTCAAAGCCTCTTGTTATTCTTTTTTTTTCTGATATTTCTTTCTCATTCGCACAAGAATGAACTTGTCGAATCTTGCTAGATGAAGTGTTTGACTCCTCTAGAATTGCTAGTCAACCGCAAAAAGAAAAACAAACAAAAAAGCAGTGCGCACGTAAAGATAAACGGCTTGATAAACGACTTGGCTGTGACGAAAACCTCCCTAGGAAAGAAGACGTTGGTGATCACCACCAAACGCAATGTTCCCGAGCAATAATACCCTGGAGGGATCTTTTCCTCGCTCTATCTCTTCCTTCTGTGGGATGCCCACATCCGTAGGAAGACACATACCGCCGGTATCTGTCACAACACGTGAATGATGGTATTCCGAAGTAAACGGCCTGTCCCGAAGGGGCCGAACTATCGCGAGGCGTTATCGTTTCCCATGCAGTGTAGGAATGTTTTGCCATCCATACATTCGCATGGCATGACTTGCTGCTTTGAAATACTGCAAGCCATTCCGTTGTTCGTCTTTCTGCTTCTCAGATCGTATTGTTATCGCAGTTTCCGCGGCCATTCCTTAAGGAATGGATGTACAGTGTGATACACTGTTATGGAGGGACGTCGGACTCGTAATCAATCCAACATAATCACCGCTTTCGCTGTGTACACATTTTGCGTAGGTCGAATTGCTTTTGCCAGTTCTGTACAGTGATGGCGAGAAAGAAACCAGCGAACAGTATTTTGTGGGCAAGTTGAGCCCTCTGGTTACCCAGTGTGGTCACATTTAACTTCAGTGTACGCACTATTGCTACATATTACCGCTTTTCTGACGGATGCTTGAAGCACGGCGTTCCGTCAGCAATGATGAATGAACCATCTTTTTTCCGCGCAATGGTTGCAGCCAGTAATTAACTAGTACTTTGCTTCAAGCCGCTTCTCTTTCCGAAAGAAAAAAAAAACTTTGACATGACTGACTATAGACTGAATCAAGCAATAATTAATCTGTAATTACGAAGGCACACTTGCACAAATACACAAAAGATGATCTTACCGCATTCATTTTCCTTGAGTTGAGCCTGTGGCATGCCTTGGAATAAAATATAAATGTATAACGCATTTATTGATTCGTGAACCTGAAGGGGATAAATGAATCTTTTCATTAACATTATGGAAAATAATCGCCTAATGAGACGCATTATACGTACACCTTCTCATCATATCTCATTTGTAACCGACTGTGGTAGACAAGCTCTGTGTTTCGCTTTCAGAGTGAATCATATGCTGCGTGTGTTTTCAAGCTTCATGATGGGCCTGTGTTCAAACAACTAACCCGACTCACCATCTTGTCGCATATTTCAAGTTTCGGCTTCCTTGTACCTAGCGGTGATTATTCGCATGTATCCTGCAGAAGTACTATAGGTGCTGGACGGCGCTATGACACCATTGACAAAACTTGAGACCATGAAATGAACATCGGAGATCACACGGCGTGAACGCCTGTATGCTGTATTTAAATTTTTTTTTTATTGACGTGACTAACTAAGGATACGTTGGCACCCTGAGTTGATGTGGGCAATTCCTTTTCACACGAGAAACTTAGAAATGCATCACAAGCAAGAGAACAACACTGAGGCAATAGAAACACACCATCAAATGATGTGATTATAGATTATGTGCCAATAGTGCCTGTTGACGGACAGGCAGTAAGAGCTTGCGAGCAATGTTACCTTTTTGTGTTAGCTCAGTTGCGCCATTTGAATTATGAAGATCCTAAAAGGCACGACTAAAAAGTTCGCCCAAGTCACGAAGGCCTTGCTGCTTTACTTGTGCCAAGTCAGGACCTATAGACACTATTTGGCCTCTTGTAAATCATCTGTGCTTAATTGGTTTATTTATTACTAGATTGTTATTTCCTCGCTTACATTTTTTGCCAACTACATTTCAATTGAGACACTTCATATCAGGTTAGAATGCCTTCAGCTTTCATAAATTTGTCTCTCTGTCTCTCTTAAGAATTTGTCTTCCTTTAAGGCCTTTCCCTCTGCTTTCGGGAAGCGCCATAGTCGAAGGGCTTCGTCTACATCACGGATAGCCGGCAATGCGTGATTGTCGAATTAGGTATGAGATTATCTGAAATTTGACTGACGCACAGTCCGAGCGATTCCCTCTGGGTTGTGCCATATTCGGGGGCATCAACGATAGACCCACGTTGCCTCGTCGACACACGGGGGGGTCATCAGCGTCGACCATTGAGCGCGAGGATTGATGACGCAACAGGCTGTTTGGGAAGTGTGCCCGGACGAGATTCGAGCCTCCCCGATTCTCGACTCCTTTGGGATTTCGCGGGCAATTGGAGTTATTCTGATAATCAAGCTTCCGGTTCAAGGTTTCCTTGCAGCCGCGAAGAGCAAATGTATTCCTCGGGGCAGCATGCATAAAATGAGATGGCGGGCATTTGGAGGGAAAGTTTTGCCGTTTCGAATTCATGAATTGTGCATAATATGCTAGTTTCCTTCGTTTAGGCACTTTTGTTTGTTCTTTACGAAACTCTCTTGACCCAGGACCGGAACGTTATGTCATCGCACCAGCTGCAAGGAGGCGTCAGAGCAGGATGACAGCCATCTGTATTTTTTTTTCGCTAGCGTCTCTCTACTCGGTAGTTGTGCACCATCGCACAACTACCGAATAGAGAGATACTCACAGCTGCAATACATACATACATGCGTACATACATGCGTACATACATGCATACATACATACATACATACATACATACATGCATACATGCATACATGCATACATACATACATACATACATACATACATACATACATACATACATACATACATACATACATACACACACACACACACACACACACACACACACACACACACACACACACACACACACACACACACACACACACACACACACACACACACACATACATAGATACATACGTAGCATACATACTCATTTTATATCATATATTAGCTAACACTGATTTGAGACAACAAAAACAAAAAGAGTAACAAGAATGTCAACAGAAGAGAAAACTGCACATTGCTACGTAGCTCTGATACTGCAACACCAAATCAATTGATCGACTCGCGAGAATCAAAGAACGTGTGCTTTTCACCGCTCCGCTATTATATACGGCGTATACTTAAAGCCACACTCCTCAATGTTTTGAATAACAACTGCATATTTGTTTAGGAAATCAGGTTTAACTAAAGCCTCTTTCAGAGTTTCGAACTGCCCACTGCTGGAGTTCTGAATCGGCCCTGCATCACGCTTTACTGCGTCCGTAAACGTTGTTCGTTTTCTGCAGCTCCTTACAGCGCAGATAAAGAGCGTGACGTCACAGTCCTCTCGATCCGCGCGCTTGGGCGCTCGTTCGGCGTAGCCCATTCGCTCAAGAGAGTGTTTCCAGAACGACCATCTCGTGAGTAACGATTGGCAATTTCTTTCCTTTCCGTAATGCCGAGCGAGATTGCCAGGGGAGACCAGGCGAGTCCGTCGGCGATACAAAGCCGAGGCAGCTTTAACGCTGGTCAGTTCCGTTCTAACGTGGCAGCTTACGGCTTCGAAGATTAACGTTTCGAGCAGTTTTCGTTTCCGCCTCGGCTAAAGTGGGTATAGAGGCTGCTCCGATTTGAGAGATGCATTCGAAAAGGAGGATTATACATGTCGTGTGGAGGAAATGAAAAAAAACGCAGTAAAATGTCTGTGAAAGACTTGCGTTCAAAGGTTTTTTTTTTTTTTTTTGAACAAGTCTCCGACACAACGAGAGAGAGCGAGATAGAGAGAGAGAGAGAGAGGCACAGATTGATTCAGTCCAGGTCATTCAGTTCGTTGGTTCAGGTTTAGTTCAGATCTTTGTTTGGGAAAGAAATTTCGCTGGTTTTGCTCTGTTATATATTAGTTACTGTGGAGAGATTGACGTAGAGAGTGAATTGACTACTGCATTTCTCTGTTATACAGCCATAGATAAAGAAATAATAATAATAAACTAAACAATTAAACGAATAAAAAGTGACAATTTAACTAAAAGGGGAACGAAAAGCACTTTCCGCCACTCATCAGGAACCGCTTTATTCCAGCCGATCCAGCTCGTGCTGCCACACGAAGACAAAGCGTTGCACCTGGTGATGATATATATGATGACACAGATGAGGAAGATGTCGAATGGATGTTGATATGTAGAGATGGTGAAGATGTACAATGGATGTTGATATCTAGAGATGGTGAAGATGAAAGTCAGGCATATGTTGCGCTAGCAATGTAGACAACAACGCCGCGACAATAAGTTCACTTGCTAAGACGAGGTCGGACAGCTGAACTGAAAAGAATGGCTAAGGGAGACAGACAAGGACGTCTGTCAATGGTCTCCGAACAATAAAAGTGGAGTCGAGCATATGAATTAAGAAGTTCTTTTGATGCACAGTTAGTTTACATCGAGCTAACAGAGGCCTTCGATTGCTCAGAAAAAAAAAATGTCGCCGCAAACAAGGCGTCAGCGTGTCCTTTATCCTT
This sequence comes from Dermacentor silvarum, assembly GCF_013339745.2. Taxonomy (NCBI): domain Eukaryota; kingdom Metazoa; phylum Arthropoda; class Arachnida; order Ixodida; family Ixodidae; genus Dermacentor; species Dermacentor silvarum. The sequence continues at coordinate 25,029,654 of NC_051163.1, forward strand.
CGCAACCGAAACACGGGTAGTAGTAATAAAGCTTTTCGTTGACGCTTCTTTGGTTAGTTAGCTTACTTGCTCGGGATGTCGGGATGAGTATCGTGTACTAATTCTTGCTTCCCGTCACGCTAGTAAAACACAATAATTCTTTGACGTCATATCTCGCACTATAATTGTGACGGAACACCGCGAGCCAGAAATGAATAGTGCTCTAAATTCGGCGCCTGGTGATTCGCAGAGCACGATGTAAAAAAAAGTGACTCTGCTATTCGATATAACTGGTGAAGCAGCTATATCACATCACGCAACCAGTTTTTCAGGTTATGTCTGTTAATACCATGAAACTAATAGACATATTGTAATTGAACATACTGAAGAAATTTTTGTTCCCTATTGTAGTTTTTAACGTATCCAAAACATGCCAGTCGCACTGTATCTGCACTGTTTCACGCTATCTCTGAGTGACCCCCCCCCCCCCAACCGACCGCCCCCCCCCCCACACACACACACGCACACGCACACGCGCGCACGCACGCACGCACGCACGCACGCACGCACGCCGCACACACACACGCACACGCGCACACGCGCACACGCGCACACGCACACCAAAGAAAGTAAAAGTTGATGGTCAGTGATCGTGTGTTATATTCTTCTCTGCAGTGAGTGCGTTGCACTAATTTCAGTATCCTGGTACACTTCTATTATCTAAAGCTTTCTTTAATTAAACATAAACTAAATAGAATTTTTTTTCTCGCTGGAGACAGCTACTCCTTTTCATCTAGCTATTGCATGGGTTACGAAAATGCCAAAGAAGACATTGTGCCATTATTTACCAACGCTGAAGAAAAGAAACAAGAAGCCTTCCGCGATAAATTGATTCATTGATTTCATAAATCATGTTTGTTGTGTTTTTTGCTGTGCGCGATGTAATTCATTTTATATCTCACAGTGGCATGAACTCCACGACGCTTTCATTTCATCAATGTTTCTCCGTACAAAGTAGCCTTAGAGGGCTCGCGCAGTCGATAAACGAATTCAATTCGCCGTGAAATTGAAGCTCTGAGCCTCATTATTGAATCAGTTCGGCCCGCATCAAAATACCAAGAAACGTTTTCCAAACTCGCTGCAACGTTTTTGCCCTAGTCATCCACCGCATCGAGTTGCCCGACTTATGGCTATGTATATTTATTTGGCTGTGCCATCGCTTCCGCGGCACTTCGGCCTTCTTTTGCGTTTGCTTCACCGCGAAGCATCTCGCCGTATCGACGCCCGAGGCCCTCGGTTGATTCGGGGTTCGTGCTATTGATTGGCGCGGCGGCGGGCAGCCAAGTTTGGTGCGGGGAAGCCAGGGCTTCCGCGACTGCAGGGGCCATCGGGTCGGCGAAGAGAGAGGAGACCATCTAAGGCAAACACAGGAACGGTGGCAGAGAGCCTCCTCTACACTGGAGTGCCCAGCACTCGAATCGCACGGTGTAGGTGTGACGTTGATGATTCTATACAGGTGAATAACCCCGGTAGGTGGTGAGCAGCGCCCTGGTTACGCTGTGCGACGCGCGAGGCGTTGGAAACGTCGTGAAGAATGTGAGAGAACGAGAGACGGTAAATTGGATGCAGAAAATGGACAGAAAAAAGAAAGAAAAAAGATCATGCAGATTTACACAAACGGCAAGAAAAAAATCGGAAGGGACAATATGTGGGATAACACAAGGGGAAGTGCCTCGCTATTTAAGGCCCGAGCTGGCTACCTGAGGACGACAACTTACCGGATGAAATATTAGCAACAGGATGAGGCATGTGTGTCAGCGGCAGCGAAAGCCCGGAAATGACTCAACACATCGTAATAGAAGGCCAAGATATTCACCCAGCAAGACCCGTAGGCAACGTTTGATTTTCAGAAGCGCATGGATTGAAAGCGGACGGAAGCATTAACTGGTCAGCAGTTGAGATGAGCAAGAGAGGTTTGGAATATTTTTGGAAAAAAAGCGGGCAAGACAGAACCAGGGTCATTACTGACATAGTTAACTCTACAATACAAGGATGGACGTGTTATTGAATACAGAAGTAACAAGGAGAGGTAGGCAACAAGGTAGACGGCTACGCATGTATATAGTGCCTGATTTGCTCAAGCAGGTCAGGTGATTATTTGTCGCTGCCCAGTTTCGAAGGGGATGGCAATAGAAATCATCATCGTCATCACCAGATAAGTGTATTCGAAATGACGTACCCTCTTAATCTCGTCCCACATAGGTTTCGTAAAGTAAGCGAAATATAATGGCAAAATAGTTCCACATATAAGTGGAACAGATGTGATTCAAATGTCTCGGAGCGTCGCCTCTTCTTGCGGTGGAGCTTCTTGCCTCTTCTACATTGTATCGCTCTGAGTATCGTCTGTGAATCAGTTCCATGTAAGTTTCATTAAGCGGATCATCTTTATCTCGTTGCATACAGGTTCCATCAACTAAGTGGAACTGATCTGCAAAAATGTTCCACTTATTCATCGGAAGTTATGTGGAACGCGATTGCGAGTCTAGGCTGGCACCAGCCACCGGAATTGCGCTAACAACTGTTCCAGCGACGATCGTCATTATACAAATCACAACCCTAATCCCAACCCTATTGAGAAAAGAACCCTATACCCACGTGTCTTGCATCAATAATGCTATATCATCCTATGGAATCCTATATGAAAGCCTGTATGTTCCCATATAAACTCATTTGATTATGATTATGGTATGGGGCATATGGGTCTTTTCCCATTTGGGAAACATGTCTTGGTGGTGTCATAATTGTTTGTTTGAGAGCCTCGTGTCCAAAACGCAACAAAATGGTGTGTGTGTTTTTTTTTTTTTTTGGCAGAAGGGTAAGCAGCTAGGCCAATTTGAAGACATCCACGGTATAGAAGCGCGAACAGAGACACGCTTGGAGACTAACCCCCGTATTTTGAAGTGGGCGTTAACTTGAAGCCCATGCTTCACTTGATCTAGAAGACGCCTGATCTGAAATTGCGCCAGACGCTCGTTGCGTTTCCATCGGGGAGAGTTCGTCAGGCGTTATTTAGACCCAAGTCAAGCATGGAATTTAAGTTAAGGCGCATTTCTCAATACGGGGGCAGGACACGACAAGCGCTCGCTAAAGCTTTTTTTTTTTAATTTTTTTTACCAGTGACAGGCAAGACAGGTTCAAAATGTGGGTGCGTTCCGGCATTCGAGCGCCCAATCGGGGCCTGTATTCACAAAAATATCTTGCGCTTTAATTGTTCGTACGAAATAATTTTAGCCATTACTGATGCTGCAGGTATCAATAGCGAAGGCGGCGGGTAATTGGAAATGAGCGCGCCCGAAAGAAAACCTTTACGAATTCGGGCCTCAGTTCTTTACGCTAGGGTACCAATACGACAACCAGGGAAATCACTGGGGTCTTTTTTAAGCAACAAGAACCTTGACACGTGCGCAATCGGTCCATCAGTATCATTATGAGACTGCGAATTATTATATCATGATTACTATCATGTTATTCTTTTTTATCTTTGTTTGCCCTCTTTCTGCCTGCCTCGTGCACTTTTGAGAATGAAGTTTCAATGGCTGTTAGTCAGTGTGCTGGCGCCAACAATACCTTTGAAGTGACAGAATAGCATGAGCATTCCATGCCAATGGACGCACGTGTAGTGAGGTGCTTAGAACCGCTACTGTCTGATGCTTGGTCAGGGGTAATTCATTTCATTTTAACCCTCCGCAGTGGCTCAGTCAGCTAAGGCGTTGCGCTGCTGAGCACGAGATCGGGGGGGAATCGAATCCCGGCCGCGGCTGCCGCATTTCGATGGAGGCGAAATGCAAAAACGCCCGTGTGCTTGCGTTGTAGTGCACGTTAAAGAACCCCAGGTGGACAAAATTAATCCGGAGCCCTCCACCACGGCGTGCCTCATAATCAGAACTGGTATTGGCACGTAAAACCCCAGAAAGAAGGGGTAATTCATTCATGTTTCTTTGCAAAACCGCACTATATTATATGTCTACTGCTTGGTCGGAACTCTTGGTTGCGTTTCGTAATCAATTTCTGCAGCTACGTTTCCAGTGTTTCCCAAAGCCTAAAACAACGTACACGGAAATTTCTACGTTCGCCCATATTTCCTAACTTCTTCAGTGACCGACGATTGATTTCGGATCATTTACTGTCGCTTTCGAACAACTTTTTCTTCGCCTTGCCCAAACACCTACTCCAGCCGTCTCTTTAAATAAATTCTTCTGATCTGACAGGAACAGTATATAACCAGTCTAAAACCATTCCTATTTTTTTCCACGGAAAAGCTGAAGGGAAGCCTCGTAAAGGCTCAGTATGCCGCGAGTGGCGGAAGTGTTTGTTTAGGGGTCGAAGCTCTTTCGAGCAGCAAGGGTAACACGGAAGTCCGGATCGCTCCCTCGAGCGGGAGTACGTGATTTGAAGTTTGGTCGATCGAGCAGTGTATTTTTTTTTTGGTGGAGCCTCTCTTCGCAATGCCGCAGTCACAGGGCTTGTTGCGAGTCATTTTGAAGCACCGAAAGCGTAGATATATAAAGAAAGGAGACCGTATAGGAAGTAAACATCCGTTGTATTGAGTGACCCAGTCTGCGTTGTGTTGGGACAGTGCGGACATTTTCGAACTGTTCACCAAATGCTCTGCAGCGGACTGTGAAATGAAATTCTGGGTTTCTATTAACTTGCCGGCCAGGCGCCCAAACTTATGTTTATCGACTGCGGCTGGCTCTGTCGCCTTCACCGAATCCTGCATAACTTGTACAATCATCAGAGATGGGCTCTGCGGGAATTTTTTCTGCAATGAAGATAATTAGGTTCTTGATTCCAATGTAGGGTTTTTCGGATAGCTGGCTCTGACGTAACCCACCTTCCTATGCTTCTACATCTAAAAAAAAAAAAAAAAACATTGTTATTGTCGACATCATAATGAAATGTCTGTCAATGTCTCGGTCTAGAAAAAGAACAATGTTATTTATTTCGACCTACCGTCCGGGGTTTCAAAGGATGTAACACGTCCCATGTAGTGGCCTTTTCAAGTTCGGTCCTTGTATATTGTCTGCTGCCTCTTCTGCAAGGTCGAGTGTCGTGACGAGTTCGATTTCTGTAGTAACTCTGTGCGCAGACGAGTCAGCCACTACTCGAGGGTCCTCGGTTGAACTTTGTGTTTCTCAAATACTCCGTTTATTTTCCCTTAAGTACATGGGTAAGCCCACAAAGTGTGCTGGCTGTCCAACTACACCCCCCTCGTTATTTGTCGTATGCATGCCGGTAGTCCTCCTTTATCATATATGTAGCGCATGTAATGTTGTGTGGTTCGGCGTAATAGAGAGAGAGAGAGAGAAACGTGGTGGGAAAGGCAGGGAGGTTAACCGGAAAAGATTCTGGTTTGCTACCCTGCACTGGGGGAAGGGGAAGGGGAAATGAAAGGCGGAAAGAATAGGGAAGAGAAAAAGCAGTCACAAAAAAATGTGGTTGATCCCTCTTATATAGGAATCGGTATAGAACACGAAAGTGAAACGTGTCTTCACAGAAGTAGTGTAATGTTTATTGCACATTGATATATAATGTCTATTGGTGTTATGTGGCTAAAGCGCCCTTAGGCGTTGATGCACCCACGCTGACGCCTGGTGGCACGTCTCCTCCATCACGACTACCAACGTCGATGACCATGAGCAACCGTCGTGCATATGGAAGCTGCACTACGCTGCACACGCTAGCACAACGCGAAAGACGAAGCACGTAACTGACACACTAATACAACGCGCAAGACAAAGCACGTAACTGAATCGTCACCGAGTCAAATCAGCGCGTACAGCGCGTCGTAATTGCAGCCTCCGCGATCAACTTCAGAAACATTTTCAGAGCTAATTGCGGAGGCCACGCTCCGCTGTGCTGAGTACGGTGAACGCCACCTAGGTGGCGTTGGTAGTGCTTCTTGATGCCAGCGTCCCTTCGAATGCTGGCATCGAGGCGTCGTAGTGCTGAGACCACCGAAGCGTTCACTGTCGGTGCGCGTTAGTGTCATAATGCAGTACTTCTCTTTTCTGCTCGTAGGCGGCGGCACCGCCCCGAGCAAGAGCGCGGGTACACGGAGGAGTGTTAGATATATAAGGCGCGTCTGTGTACCTTTCTTTGCAAATGCGTTTGTGGCGCAATGGATTAAAAGCTCGGCGATCTATCGTCGCGGACCGAGAGGTCGTGGGTTCGATTTCCAAATTTTGCATGTTTGTGGAACTTTTTCTTCTGGTTTCTTTCTTTGTATTATGTTCTATGACGTATTTCCGTGACGGAAATACGTCAGTGAAGTCTTGGTGGACCCCGGCATAAAACACTTTCGTGTTAAAAAAAATTAAGGTATTAAAAAAAAAAAGAAAAAGAAAAGGAGGAGGTTCGAAACGTCTGTGAGAACTATAGTCTGTCAGATACTCCACTCGATCGCAAAAACTTCAAGAGTGCCTTGACTGACTTGTTGTGTGACGACTGTATAGGCCGGCGTTCCAGGACTGTCTGCTCCGAAAGCGGCCGGTCGTCAAGACGTGCCAGCGCGGTCGCGAATGACTGCCTATGTGCGCTGTATTGGGGACAGTGACAAAGTACGTGCTCGATTGTTTCCTCGTCGCCGCAGTGATCACACGCAGCACTATCCTCCCATCCGATGCGGAAAGCAAACGACTTTGTAAATGCGACACCAAGCCACAATCTGCAAAGTACTGTTGTTTCGGGTCGGGATAGTCCAGGTGGAGGTCGAAGTCGAAGACAGGGGTCCAGTCGATGCAGACGTGTGTGTTGCAAACTAGGTGTGTTCCACAACGATTGTGTGGCATCGTTTGCAAGCACTCGAAGTTTCGCAGCTGCATCTGTTCGTGACAGCGGGATTGGTTCCTGTGCGCCGTCTTCGTGAGCAGATCGAGCAGCTTCATCAGCATATTCGTTGCCCATTACGCCACAGTGGCTAGGGAGCCACTGAAAGGTGACGTCGTGTCCTTGCTCGACGAGGCAATGAAGGAGCTCTCGGATTTCTAGGACTAGTTGTTCGTAGGGTCCACGGTGTAAGGCGGAAAGCAAGCAATGTAGCGCTGCCTTGGAGTCACTGAAAACACTCCATTTGTTAGGTGGTTCCTCACGAATTATGCGAAGTGCGCTACGAAGAGCAGCAAGCTCCGCGGCTGTCGATGTCGTCTGGTGTGATGTCTTGAATTTCAAGGTGGAGACTTTCGCAGGAAAAAACACTGATCCTGCAGAACCGTCCACGGTGGTTGAACCATCAGTGTATAGATGGGTATGATCACTGTATTTTTCGTAGAGCATGATCAGCGAAAGTTGCTTGAGAGCTGGTGATGAGAGTTCGGCTTTCGTTCGAATTCCAGGCACTGTCAGTCGAACTTGTGGCTGAGCCAAGCACCAAGGAGGAAACAAAACTCTCGTTGCAGCTGTGTAACCTGATGGAAGGTATGTACGATAAGGCAGTATTGTCTGACAAAAAGAGGCACGTGGTCGGTCTTCTGGCAGTGAGGCTAGATGGTGGGAAGGGGCGCGAGCAAGGTGCCTGACGTGTGCTCTGAGCGCTTCCATAATAATGTGAATCTTGGCTGGGTAGTCATGTGCAATTGCAATGGTTTCTGATGTTGATGTACATCGTGGCAACCCTAGACAGACCCTAAGTGCCTGTGCCTGAGCACTTTCGATTGTACGAATGTTAGTTCTACAGGTATTGGTCAGCACAGCCAAGCTGTACCTCAGATACCCGAGAAACAGCGTCCTGTAGAGTTGCATCATCGCGTGTACTGAAGTACCCCAGGATTTTCCTCCAAGAAACTTGAAGAGATGAGAGATGGCTGTCAGGCGCTTCTTTAGGTTGGTGACATGGGGACTCCAACAAAGGTCACGATCGATGATTACCCCTAAGAACCTGTGCGTTCTGACATAAGGGATATTTTGTCCATCGATGGTTATGGTGTATGGTGTCATTCGTTTCCGGCTAAATGCGATCAATGCGCATTTTTCTGGGGAAATCTTGAGGCCTTGTTCATTAAGGTACGTCGCTATCAACGCCGCAGATTTTGGAGCCTAGCACGTACTTGTGGACGCGTCACGCCAGATGCCCAGACGCATATGTCATCCGCATATATTGACAACTTCACCGTATTTGGTAGACATTCTACTAGGGCAATGAGCACAAGATTGAAGAGTGTTGGGCTTAACACACCACCCTGTGGTACTCCACGGTGTGTATAGTGTTGAGAAGTTGGGCCGTCTTCAGTATTCACAAATAGAGACCGCATATGTAAATAACTGCGTGTCCAACGATAAAGCCTACCGCCGAGGCCAACCATTTCCAGAGCCTCTAATATAGCCTCATGAAGAACATTGTCATATGCTCCTTTGATGTCGAGGAACATAGCGACAGATAATCGCTTGCACGTCTTTTGATGTTGAACGTAAGTAACCAAATCGATGACGTTGTCAATGGAACATCGGTGACGTCGAAAGCCAGCCATTGCGTCTGGATAAACTTCATAGCGTTCCAGGTACCATTCAAGTCTGGCGAGGACCATTCGTTCCATCACCTTCCCAATGCAACTAGCCAGCGCGATTGGGCGGTAGGAAGTAATCTCTAGAGGAGACTTGCCAGGTTTGAGGAGTGGTACCAGGCGGCTGGTCTTCCATTCTTGAGGAACGTTTCCATTCTCCCAGGACTCATTGAAGACGTTCAGCAAGGCACTTCGCGCTAGTTCACCGAGGTGGCACAAGGTACAGTAAGAAATACCATCTGGTCCAGGGGACGACGACCGATTACATAGGGCAAGTGCCGCGTCGAGCTCTTGAGTGCTGAACGGCAGATCCATGCGTGAGTCCCGTGTGTCCGGAACGTAGTCAGAGGTAAGGGAACTTGATCCCACTGACTGGCCTGTAATCATGGCACAGAAATCTTCCGCTACGTCGAGGTCTTGTCGGCGTTGGAAAAGTGCTAGTGCCTTGAATGGAAAGCGTTGTTCCGGAACGGAACGTAGGCCTCTCACAGTTCTCCATATTTGAGACAGTGGCTTGCGGGGGTCAAGGGACTCACAATACTTTGTCCATCGCTCCGATTCCAGTTTATCTATGCGGCGTTGTATCTTCTTTTGAGTGCGCCGGGCTGTCCTTAGATCGTGAATGGACTTCGTGCGTCGGTATCTTCGTTCGGCGCGACGACGAATAGCACGAAGTTGCTCCAACTCCAGGTCGAATTGCGAGTACTTTGATGAGCACATGAGCGTGCACATAGCGGTTTGCGCCGCTTCTTTAATAGCTTCCTGCAGTCCAGATAAAAGACCTTTCTGACAAGCGTCCTCCAGGTGGTTTTTAAACACAGTCCAATCAATTCTTCGTAGTGTGCTTGGCGGGTGAGTGTTAGACATGCCGTCAATCTTGAGGTAGGTGGGGATGTGATCGCTGCCATGTGTCTCAATGTCCAAAAACCACTTAACGCGCGTGGCAAAGCGGCGTGATACAAAGGTCAAGTCCAGGCAGCTGCTGTACACTGTGCCGCGTAGAAACGTAGGACTTGCGTCATTGAGCAGCAAGAGGTCATGATTGGAGGAAATAAAGCGTAATAAAGTTTAATACTACTACTACTACTACTACTACTACTACTACTACTACTACTACTACTACTACTACTACTACTACTAGTAGTAGTAGTAGTACTATTAATACTATTTGTGGGGGTAATGAGTATGCTTGTGCCTCTCTGCATAGACACCCTCCTTTCTACTTAGCGTCCTTGGCATTGGCGGAAGTGTATCGCGCTCAGCTTGCCATTCATTTCATTTCTGATGTCTAGTTTGTTTACTTTGTTGCTTCAATTTCCTTGACGTTGGTGGGTCGTCCCACTTAAGCTGAGGGCCCGGCCTCTCTCTAGGGCCTCAGTGGCAGCATTCTTGAGAATACCCAGGAAGTTTGGACATGACCCGTTCGACAGTTTGTTGAACTTCGCCACAACACACCAGCGTAGCTCAAGGGTAGGCTCTTTCAAAAATGATGTTTCAGGAGAGCGACCTTGTTTCAACAAGTTTTCGTTAGCAACGTCGAGAGGGTACTTCCTTTTCATGACGTACGCGTTTCTGCCACTTATTCGGCACTTAGCGCTGCGTTATAGCCGTGTTTTGTCCTGACCAATACGTTCCTATAACGCAGCACTAAGAGGTGACTGAGTGCCTTAAATGCGCGTGTTATTAGAAGGAAGTACTCTATCAACGTTGCTAACAAAAACTTGTTGAAACTTGGTCAATCATTAGAAATATGATTTTTTGAAAATGTTGCCCGTTGAGTTATGCTGGTGTATTGCGGCGAAGTTCAACTAACTGCCGAAGGGGCATTGTCCAAAATTCCTGGACATGAGCCTGCTCAATAATTGTGCCAAATACGCTTGATCGCGATGTAGATGCTAGCAATAGCCAGCTACCTGGGAGAACGTGGGGCTGTTAATTGGAAGCTTTAAGAGTGTAGCTGATATCGCTAAAGGACGTGTAGTGCTTCGAGGTATCCATCACACTGACCATTTGCGAAACACGCAAGATAAACAGAGGCATACACTCTGGCGAGAGAAGTGTGGTTCGCGTTTGCGCTGCTCCACCGCAATTTCGGACTCTGCGCCGTCTTCATTTGCGCGAACGTGCCGTTTTTACGAGCGAGTACGCCTGAGAGAGCAGGTGCTATCTCCGAGATTTGTAAGGACGTTTTTTTCTTGCATAATTAATCAACGGCTCCTTTCAAGAACACACCACCTGGTACGCTGGGCACAAAGACCCGAGTTTGGCAGAGAGAGACGAAACTCGACAGCTCTCCAGTTCTGGCGGCGCCTTTGCGAGAACAGTGTCCAATAGTCACAAAGGCGGCACTCGCAGAGTTCCATGCATTTGAGAGCTTCATTTGCATTGCATTGATCGGTTGTAGCATCGCGTCGACCCTGGTACTGTGAATGTTCCGCCGGGGGGTGTTTCCATATTCATTGAGTCCTTTATCCTTTTTTTTTTACTACAAGCAGCTCTGCTCGGGTATTGTTCTTTTGTTTTCAATAGTTATAGTATACAGATGGCGAATTCGTCTGTGATAAACTGGGCAGCCAGAACCGTAACCCAGAAGCTAACATCCCTAAAAAAGGAAACTCTGGTCTGTGTTGATAAATTGCAGTTATTCGTTCGCATATTGTATTCGTTGTGATAAAGCAGTCAGGTTGTTTTAAATAACGTGGATAACACTTAGTAAAATATAAAAGCTGGTAAACTTGAGTTTTGACCACAACAACGCCGGAACATAACGACGGCATGTCGACAGGTCTACGGGCGGGCTCACAAACGGTTGGCTTATTGTCTTAATAAAATTATTATTATTATTGTTATGATCATGATGATTATTATTATTATTTCAGTGATGAAAAATGCATGACACAGCCCGAACAACAACAACAATGACAAAGTCAACGACAACGACAGCGACAACAACAAGGACAACAACAACAACAACGACACGACGACGACGACGACGACAACCCGATGCGGTAGTGAAACCTATCTCTAGCGGTCTTGCTTTCCCATCTTTAGCATTGCTTAATTGGCGAACTTGGGATTTACGGCCAGCCAGCTCGAACGTAGCCTACCTTCCCGTGTTTCTCCATAAGAAAAAAAAAAAACATACAAACGTATCGATCGAAACTACGATACCGGCCTCGATGAAGATACATGTAACTGCGCCTTTGCAAGAGTCATGATATTCGCTCGCACACTAAGCCTTGCCGCCTCGATGGTCCTCTGGAAAAACGCGGCCGCTCATTAGCGTAGATGCATGGGAGAACCAGCTGTTTCCATGATTGACGATGGCCTGCGGGAAACTAGGCAGGCGGGTTGCAGTCGTACCGGGGTACCTTGATAACTGTTGTATACGTTGCTTCGTATAGGCGTTCTGTTCACCACCTGCGTGTTCTTACCTCGTAGTTATGGCGGGCGCGAACGCGAGACCGCTGTATACGTCGGCATTACCGAGAACCAGGCGGTTAACGAGATGGTTGGGTGATAACGGGGCTGGACGTACGGGCCTGCTACAGTTGAAGCTCGTTTTATTTCTCATTGTTTACGCATCGAGCCACGTTATCATCGCCCCGAAAACAAGGCAATGCGTACTGTCGTACTTTAGGCTGAGACTGCGCTGTTTCTTCAAATCTGTTCATGGTTTTTCGGGAGTCGAGGCGCGACATTATTCTGGTGATTACCCTATTATCTTGTTCTCTTCATTGTAAGGGACATCGTTGATTTCTCGAGTTCGTGTTCGCCATCCTTCATGCTGATGAAAACAATTTCTTTCTTTGCGGCTTATCGTGTTCCAAAACCATAATTGCCTTCTATAATGCGCGCACTTTTCCTTATTGCGGCGCACCTGGTAACTGCATATCACAAGCGGAGTGCGCGTATCAGCCTGATAACGCGTTCCTGATAGCAAAGTAGTGAGGGCAGAGTGTTAAGTAAAGGAGATTGAAGCAACGCTGATGTCGATGAATAGTGAAGAACAAAATAAGTCTGAAATTGTCTGACATTTTTTTTAGAATGTTTACCCTGGTTATTTTGCTAGAACAGAATTTAACAACCCGGCGATAAGTGCTCCATCTCTGCTTCAATATTCTTTTGTATCATGTTTTTTTTTGGTGTTTAAGTGTTGCTCGTTCCCTTGCGATACATGCTTGCGCGTAGTAGTTTGTCGTTGTGGTTAGCGTAAAAATGTGATGCTATGAAAATGCACTTGCATTTTCGATTGGCTCACTTAGTTGTCAGCACATAAGCCTGTCTAATACACTTCGCGCTACGTTATGCGGCCAGCTACACAGTACCCTATTTTCTAATGGAGGCGCTGCTTTTGCGAGTTTGTCCTACTCAGTGTGTCATCATCCATGCAGCCACACTATTCTCAGTTGCTTGGCTTAAAGGTCATTTCCGCTGATAACGTGCCTTATACTGACCGTTTCTCAAGCAGACTTCATTTTGGCGTTCTTTGAACTTGAACCGTCAGTACCATCTTGCGTCTGCCATGATAGACCAGTAGCTATTGTGTTGCTCTACTGAGCTCGATGTTGCGGGTTCGAATACCAGCCGTGGCGGTCGTATTTCGATGGGAGGGGAATAGAAAAATGCTAGTTGTACTTAAAATTAGATGCATGTAAAAAATATCCCACGTGGTAGAAATTAATCCGGAGTCGCCTAGTACAGCGTGCCTCATAATGAGATCGTTGTTTTGGCACGTAAAACCACCAGAGTTTAATTTAATTCCGTCTTGCAGGTGAAATTGCCGCCTTGTGTCTTGAAAAGAGCCACATCATTTCAGTTTTCTGTCAATGTTTTGTGACCGTAAAGAAGATTCAATTGAGAATATTCAACTGAGTCTACCGCACACCCATTTAAAATTAAGAGCTATAGCTTTCCCGCAAGGATACTGGATTTACAAATTAAACTGAGTTCTATGTAAAATCTAGAGTTTTACCTGCCAAAACCACCATCGGATTATGACTCGCGCCGAAGTGGAGTTTCTGGATTAATTTTGGCCACCTGTGGTTCTTTAACCAGCACCTAAATCTAAGTACAGATGCGTTTTTACTTTCTTTTTTTTTGTTGCATTGTGAACCCATCGTAATGCGGTCCGTCGCTGCCGGCATCGAACCCGACACCTTGAGCTCATCGGCGTAGTGCCATAGTCGCCAAGATACCGCTAGCGGTGCGGATTTTTAAGGATGTGGCGATTTGCCTTCTGGTGAAGTCTCACAAAGGCACAGATTTGTTCACCGGGCGGTGACGTTCTTGCGGTGCTTGTTAGTCGCGACCAATCGTGTTAGTGCAACGTTTTGGGATTGCAACATTAAGAAGTTAAAAAAATAACAAGCCTGTCTGCGGCAAACGTTCGGACGTTCCTTGTCTCTTGCCTAGGCAGATAAGGAACGCCGTTATTGAAGCCTTCGGGCATGCGAGCTATTTCAGCGAGCCGCCCCGGCATTCGACGCCAGCTCCTAGCACGGAGCAAGTTGGAAAGCAAGTCGAGAGGTTTATCAAGTCCATCGGTGTCATCGATTGCCAATAAGAGCCACACGCCGTACCAGCGCGTGTTTTATGATGCCCGGCCATATTGCAAAAAAAAAAAAAAAAGAAAAGAAAACAGCACGTCTCTACTGTTCAATACATCCGTGCTGTGGTCGAACAGATAAGGGCAAATTGCGTTCGGAGATCGATTTCACGGGACCTCATTCCGTCTTATCTGACAATATTTCACTTTCATTCTGTTTGATTGTCGTCGTTTCAATGCACAAAGAAAGGTCCGACAGTACAACACTCGACAAGATTGACAACCGTCCCCTTACGGAAGCCACAATTCTTAGACCCTGGTCCCAGCCGATGTCGGCACGAACTGCTTTAGAAGCGCTAGTGGCTTTTTAAAATAAACGGGACTGAATGAAAAAAAAAAAAAACTATAGAACGTGCGAACTGATGCGTTCCTTTTTGTTTTAATCTTCTCTTGTTTGATTATATTTTCTACCCTTACCCATCCCCCTGTGCAGAATAGCCAACAGGACACTTAATTGGTTAACCTTACTGCGTATCACCTCTAGTTTTCCCCCCTTGTTGAGAAAGATCAGCAGTCGTTAGCAGTAGCCAAGCTATTACTTGTGACATTGAAATGAAAGAATGCTGATTAACTGCGCAGAAATTTGATCAAACGACCATTATATCGGAACTGTGTGTTTTTGTATGGAGGGAACTCATTATCTCAGCAGTTATCATTTGCTAGTCAACGAGCACGCGTCTGTAATTAATTATCTTGCACAGTGGAGTGCAGACGTACTACGGAAACAAAGAGACAGGACAAGAAACACACGTAATTGAATGGATCTTTTAATTAATGCCAACTCTTACGTTTCGAGTACTCTCGCGATTAGAGGGTGATTTCTGGTTTCTTGCAACGCCCGAGAAAGTGGATATATAGTTATGTTCTGCGGTCCGCTTTCAAAGGGGAAGGGAGAGGACGGGGCCCGTGGCATTCTGTGGTTTAGTAGTAGAATAGAAATAGACAATAAAAGGTCTTTTTACTGCGACAGCACCGAAAAGTTCGCAACTGGATTCGTATTCCGTCCGTTCGCCCATTCTGTTACGCTGACAACTGTTGATTGATAGTTAGCCGAATAGATGGGTAGATAGATATATAGACAGATATATAAATAGATAGATAGATTGACTGATCGATCGATCGATCGAGTGATTGACTGATTGATTGATTGATTCATTCATTTGTTCATTTCGCTAGGGGATGGGGTGGAGGGAGCAGAAGCACGTGCGCACAGCTACCCAACTTCACTTCCATATCGACTATGAGTTATGAAAATTAGTCTAGAAATAACTAACATAGATTATGAAAAAAATTAATTCTGTGAATTGTTTAATGTACAATTTTATTGGTGGGAGGAAAATAAAAACGTAAAGTTAATTACGAACGCATGCGCACTGTCAGGACTCTGAGGCTACTTCGTGCGAAAACAAAAAGCGATTTCTGTTGCTTGCGCAAGGGCACGAGGCACGAGGAAGATAAAAATTCAGTGGTATGTATATATATATATATATATATATACACCACAATAAAGTGCTGAAGGCCACCTCTCTCTCTCTCTCTCTCTCTCTCTCTCTCTCTCTCTCTATATATATATATATATATATATATATATACAACACTAAAGTACTGAAGGCCACCTCCCCATTTCTTTGTTCGTCTTGCATGTTACTCTCTCTTCTGTGATCTATGTCTATATTCTATACATAGACACACATACCCTGTTTTCCACCTTGACACTCCTAATGCTAATGCATTAAAATGATAGCCCACAGAGGAGCGAACAACATGCAAGGCGAACAAAGAAATGGTGAAGTGGCCTTCAGTGCCTTGGCGTAGTGATTGCATCGGATATTTAATATCTCGAACGCTGCAAGACATCTCTTGAGCTTCGGATGTCAAAAAGATTCGCCTGCGAAATTGGACGTAATCTGAGAGGACCTGATATTTTTTGCACCGGAGCTACAAAAAAAAAAAAAAAAGAATGGCAATGACGTCGACGCTTGTGCCATATGTAATCTCCTTCTATATTTACACATTCCACGCGCCGGGGACGAAAAAGAAGAGAAATTGTTTAAAAACGTGAAACTAGCGTCTAGAACACAAAGGTGGAGCTTGGAAATGACTTGAAATGTGGTGTGAAATGCGTTTCTCTTGCCGTTTGAGCGGCGTCTATGAAAAAAAAATTAAATAACTGAAGCGCTTTCCACAAGATGATGACGAATTTGATCTGTACGAGGCTAAGTAATCACTGATCATTTTTTTTTGTTCAATTCTTGGGTCTTACGTGCCAGAACCACGATTTGATTATCAGGCAGTGCCGTAGGGGAGGACTCCGGATTAATTTGGACTACCAGGGGATATTTAACTCTCCCCCAATGCACGGGATGCAGGCGTTCTTGTATTTCGCCCCTATCAAAAATGCGTCCTGACGCAACGGGATTGGATAAGATTGGCAAATCGCTAACAGTGTTTGTGGGCGAACTTTCCAGAAAGAGGAGAAGAAACCGCTCCGCTAAGAAAAGAAATCCCGGAGAACTCAATTATTCTTTCTTCTTTAGTTCAGGCTGTGCTCTCGTGTTTCTTTTCCAATGTACTTGAAACAGAAAATATATCGTCAAAAGAGCTATGTGCTCGCATGCAGCGAATGATTTGTTCGCGAGATTGAGGCTGCGTCATCCCAACGGTTTTAAAAATGGATTTCTTTCATTGCACAATGAGGTCGGCCCCGTTTTCGAGAAGAAAAATTCGCGTTGCCTGTATGTTTCAGTGTCTCAGGGTTATTAGTTTATTGTTCACTTCTCCGGCCTATGCTGTTCACTATGCAAGAGCTCCTATGCAAAAGACGACTCAACTGCGGTCGATTTAATTGGAATCCTGCTGTTCGATCCTTCATTATTTTTTTCTCGGGGTTAAATTATTGCCATTTATTTAGGTTTTGTCGGGTGGCTCGAAATTTCAAGCCGATTTCTCGTAGGTGTCAGAAAAAAAAAGGATCTTTGGGTTTAACGTCCCTTTTTTTTTGACCGACTGGTGTTCATGCACTGTACATGCAACTGTTGGACGATGGACTAGCATCAAAGACTGATATGGACTGATATGATATGGACTGATATGTGCTGCCAGACCGGGAGTTGCCGGCAAGATTGGTAACGTTATAACAGGGACATCGCTTTCCGAAGACGCAATTACACTTCCTATGCCATGAGTACTGCGCTGGCTTAGTTTACATAATTGCGAGGTTGCATTTCTTTTATTGCGATAACAATTATATGGACACTACAGGCGCACTTCTGGCGTTGTCGCTGTCACCGGGACGTTCCGTATGAAGTCCAAGGGCGTTAACATCATCGCCGCGCACCGTATGCTGTATCTGCGAGTGAAAGCGTGCGAGGGTGAGCTAAAGATGGCGGCTAAATCTCGCGCGCGCAAGTGAGGAAAACGGGTAGGAAGCGCTCCGTCTTTCGTCGCACGCAAGGCACTCGGGGGAGGGAAGGGAGGGGGGCGCTTTACTCCGGCGGCTGGTGCGCATGGCACGGTCGCGCGCGGCCCCGCAGGCTTTACCTTGAAAGCGATCTGCGATGGAGACAGAGCGCCGAGTGCTGATAGCTTCGTGTGCGCTGTGCTTTCGCCGCTTAGTTCGCGTTGAAGCGAGAGGTAGCACGAAGGTCAATTCGCTCGCTGCTGCTGCGGCCTCGCTTCCTCACTCCAGCGTTTTGACCGCGAGTTTTCGCAGTCATCGAGTGAGATGTGCTCACGTTTGCTTTCGCGCGCGTGACACCGTGCTCGTTAATTTAGTTAGTACAAGCGAATGTTTACGAGTTTATGTACGGCCGATAAAATTACTATCCTCACTTCCTATAGCTATCTACGGCATCGCGTGCGCGTGTGTGCACGCGATATTTGCTCTTTCTTTCATTCGTCATCCAAGGTACGTGGATCAGTTTGCTGAGAGTTGCTATGGGCTAACCCCTCCAGTTAGCAATGAAATTTCTCTCTCTCTCTCTCTCTCGCCTTTAAGCTGTTTTATATCGCATAAACAACAAAGATGGTCCCTCGCACTAATCGCGAGTTTTTAACACAGCCCACGAAGCCTCTGGCGGAATTGTTCCCGTGATTATCTGCCAGCTTCCGTTTAGTCTTACGCCTCTGAATTTAACTTCCGGGAGGAGGTGCGCGGAAGCCGGCTTTCAAGGAACGGTTGTTTTTCCGGAAACAACGAGTTTTGGGGAGGTTCGTGACATCTCCTTCCCCCTTTTACCCTTTGTATACAATAGGAGTTTTCCTCGGCCCCCTACATTTCTCTCTCCAGACTTCCTGTCACAGGGAAACTGAGCCCCCATTCAGGGTCTGAAAAAAAAAAAATCCAGAGCGTCCAGGCAGGGAGGAAGCGGACGCTGGAAAAAGGCCTAGACGGCAGGAAAGCAGGAAATATCGTTTCAGATCCTCTGCTCGAGTGTTATTTTAGAGCCTATACAGTGAGAATGGCGCTATTGTTTATAGCGTACTCAATTTCTTTATTTTATTTACGCTTCTTGCTGCGTTGAAGAAGAAAACTTAAGCATGAACAACTACAACGAAAAAGTGCGCGGATTCTTCTTTTCTTGGCATGAATAATTAAGGAGATGTTGGCACCGCAGATGATGCCGACTACTCCTTTTAACAGGAGAAACGTAAACGTATATTACGAGGCAAAGAACATCATAAACGCAAGAGAAACACATCATAAACAACGTCAATGACATGCCCATGTGTAATTTGTTAGTGTATCCTGTTTTTTACAGTGTTTCATTGCAGTGTATATAATGTATTGCCACGCGCGAAGCGTTTACTTAAAAAAAAAAAAAAAAAAAAAGCAAGGCAGATCGATCGGAACGGTTGGCGTGTTCTTCTTCTGTTTGTTATTTTGTGTTTTTCCATACATTTATTCGTATATTGTCAATGTTCATCGCTCATTCTATCGCCAGTCATTCATAATCTTACGAAGAAAGAACAAAGCTCTAGAATAATAATGCGGTTTATTTACGACGGTGCTCGATCGACTGATAGCGGCCAGACGCGGACGTCTCTAGGCGGGATTGTTTTCCTGCCGTTGGATCTCTTGGGGAGCATAAGCTTCGCGCACAAGACACAGCCGAAGCCAATGGATGCCAAGGCGAGGACGATAAATACGCGTCGCACGAACAGCCCCGCTTTATTTCTTTCCTGCAACAACCGTCCAAGTTGCAAGAAAAGAAATAGAACAATGCGTTTGGGGACGAGGGAACGAGAAGCAATAAATTAAATACGTTAGCTCGGCCTAGCGATGCAGCCAAAATATTGTTCGAGCCATGCGTTTCTGTCGTGATGGAGTCACGAGAATATAACTAAATGAGCAGCACATAGGTCTATCCAAACTGAGACTATTGTTTACTGATATGGATGACAGAATTTCGTGTTTACTTCTAAGGCTCTTTTAGTTGCCATAATTGCGTTGATATTGGTTTATTAAATATACACTATAAGCAAGGTTACTTTTATAAATGTGTAATATTCTAACATTTTAGAAGTTAACCGCCACTCTTCGAGCGAAATAATGTTAATAAATTTTTAAGTTATAGGCATCAAAATGGCTTTTCCTCCGGTCTGACATATTTAGCACGTATTTTCACTGGCAGAAGCGAAATTGCTTTGATTGACTGCTTGGTAATGGTATTGTACTCTAAATAATTTAATATGAGATTTAATGTTATGCGAAGCTTAAATATTTCATGACTCCTATTATTCTTTACCTGAGGCTACAATACTTAACTGCATCTCCAGACACCATGTTAAGGCATGATAGATAACTGACGCCTGGTGCTGTGTGTATGTCACCCTTTTCAAACATAGTAACATCGGGGCTTCCAACGGACTTTACAAACGATAACTGAAACACCGAACATGGCGAGTCGCTTGCCGTTATTCAGGGTAAGGAACGCCGCTTACCTATGAAAAATATGGTGATGCAATAATTTACCTGTTTAATGAAAGTTTTCATTTTTTTAGAGTGGGTGTGTGACTTATTGAGAAGGCGGGTAAGGAAATAGATCTGTTCTGAGTGCACCAACTGTGTCACCACGGAAGCTTCTGTGGAGCACTCTCAAATCGAGAGCCCACAACATCACCAGCAGGGAGACAGCCATCGCAGATGGCTCATGATTTCATATAGACAGCCCTTTCCCGCCTAAAAAAAAAAAAAAAAAAAAAAAAAAATGTTTGAGCCCTGGTCATGGCCCCGCAAACAAAAGTTGAGTCCGAGAGCTCTGCGGTATTTTCTCGTGGACGAATCTTCTTGGTGTTTTTTTTCTCTATGTGCTGCTAGGACTATTTCACGCGAATGTTGTTTTAGTAATTTGAGAATTTTTCCTTCTTTCTGCTTTTCTCCGTGATCGATGGACCCCTCTCACTAGTATATTGTGATTTTCTTAGCTAGTTTTCTTGTTGTTTTACTTAGCTAAGATTCTGACATAGTCGTTGTCTTCTTTGCTACGGTATTGACATATACGTTATTGTTTTTCTTAGCTAATATGACTTAGCCATTGTTTTTCTTAGCCATAGCCGCTGTTTGCTTTCGTGCTAAGGTTATCACCATGGCCGGTATTGTTTTTCTTAGCTAGGGTTTAGACATAGCTGTTGTTTTTCTTAGCCAAGATTCTTAACTAAGACTTTTCATAGCTGTGATCATAGCTGAGGCATAGGTGAACCTTTCGTTGAGGAAACGTTCGTTGTTCACAGCTAATAGACAAGAACGAGCCGTTAAATGGAGCCTAATTTTAGAAACAATGCTCGGATACTTCCGGTTAGCTACCGCACGTGCCAGCACCTACTTTATTCCGCCACACTCGGGTGAAAGAAACGAGTTACGCTTCATAATTCAAAGAGGCAGTTTCTCTTCCCTTGTTCCCGAGGTTAATGTATGGGCCTCGTTAAGGTCGGCACCGAGAACGCCCCCTTGGGGCGCATCTGAGGATCGCCGTCTTGGGGTCGGTTTTCCCGCCAAGGATTCTTGCGCGGCTGTGACGTGGCGGAGTCTAAGATCTAGTAAAAAAATGTACGCACGAAGAGATCTGAACCTTTATGCGGGGCGATAAAGGTTTCAGAAGCAGCGCAGAGAAAGGAAGTAAATATGAGGGAGCGGAAGTTTCACGAGAGATAGTTCCGGTCGCCATCCCTGGAGCTGTGGGGGAAGGCGATAACGCGATTTGTGGGAACAGAATTAGCGGGAGGGAATAACTAATGCGCAAGCGCGTGTGTGCATATTTGTGAAACTTTTAGCGCGTAATATTTCGTTCTAAAGAGAGCATTTATTTGCCTGCTTTCCCGTTTTTCGACGGAGCTGCTGCTTCTGGGTCGCTTCGGTCCGCATCTCGCCGAATGTATTTGTGAATGAAGAGAAGTTGAGCAGACTGTTAACAGAGTGGATCAAAGTAACAGAGGTCGACAATTGGCCCCCGAAAGTACGACGTTACAAGAGAAATGGAAACAGAGTCTCCATAAGCTACCAACAAATATGAACATGGTACAAAAGGTATCTACATTTGAGGGTCATTATATGCGCGCCGAATGCAAGCTCCAGCAAAGGGGCGTATATTGGCCCTGTATGCTGACCGCAAAATTTGTTCCCCACCCCACTGCAGCGTAGCAAACCGGAAACTCGCCTCTGGTTAACCTCCTCGCCTTTTCTCTCTCTCTCTCTTGTAAGTTTTGATATGGGTTCTGTATACTTACAATGCTCACAACAATAAAGAAGCACGCGGACTACACAGACATGTCTGTGACGCTTTCACGGTGGCGAGGAAACGATGCGAAAAGTGCGTAACTTTCTGATGCGCGGTTTCCCTAATGCAGGCGGGGGACTGCCAGCGTCGCAGAATGTTCGGGACTCTTCTGAAGCCGCTGAGGCTTAAAGATGGCTTTGCTACAGCGCTCTACGCAGAGCATAGGCGGAAGCTTCGCTGCTGTGCGGAAGCCAGCCAGCCAGACTGCCAGCCATGGACTAATCAGTTGCGAAGGACACTATATAGGCAGCCGCTGTGGAACACTTTATATTTTTCTTTTTTTTTTCCTGTGATATCCAAGGGACTCGCTGTACCACTTCCGTTCGAACTTGACGTCGTATACGGCCAAAAGAGCTAATGCGCCTTCTCTTCCCGAGCGTCTCTATTAAGTGAGCAGCGTCATTAATAATTTGCCAGCTAATTACATGTCTCAGTAGGCGCTGCGAACAAGCAAGCAAGCAAGCAAGCTTGCGAGGCGTCCGTCAGCCTTCGCCCCTGCTGAATTTTTAATGTTTGCCCTTCTTTCCTTCCTTCCAACGGTGTCGTTGAAGCGTCGCCGTCCGAGAGCCCCTGTCATTGCCACAGAAACGCGTGTCCGCATCTGTTAGGATCACCATCACCTTATATAGGCGTAGTGCGCTGTATTCGAGTTTGACGCACCCCACGTTCGCGCGGGCGGCGCGCGCGGTGAAATGGCCGGGAAATGCATCCGCGTACTCAACCGAACCAAAAATGAGAGACCAGAGTAGGAAGAAAAGGGGCAATGGCGGAGGCGATGGGGGAGGGGACCGGCTTCGGTATAGCAAAGGACAGCTGACGCTCTCACAATACGTCGGGGCCTAATTGATGGCCTTCGGGGCTGTGCCGCGCGGACTGCGCCTGAATGGCCACCGGTAATTTGTCAAACCCGGTGGCCGGGCAACGTGGACGTCGCGTCGGCAAAATCCTCGCAGCGGTGCCGGTGGTCGGTCGGCTAGCAGCGCGGCTTAAATGCTGCCGATGCGAGGAGAGCAAATATTCTAAACCTAGTTTCTATCTATCTATCTATCTATCTATCTATCTATCTATCTATCTATCTATCTATCTATCTATCTATCTATCTATCTATCTATCTATCTATCTATCTATCTATCTATCTATCTATCTATCTATCTATCTATCTATCTATCTATCTATCTATCTATCTATCTATCTATCTATCTTTTCATCTGTCTTTCTATCTATCTATCTTTTCATCTGTCTTTCTATCTATCTATCTATCTTTTCATCTGTCTTTCTATCTATCTATCTATCTATCTTTTCATCTGTCTTTCTATCTATCTATCTATCTATCTTTTCATCTGTCTTTCTATCTATCCACCTTTTCATCTGCCTTTCTATCTATCTATCTATCTATCTTTTCATCTGTCTTTCTATCTATCCACCTTTTCATCTGTCTTTCTATCTATCCATCAGTTGCTCATGAACACACATGCTATATCTCACAGACACACGCCCTTAAATCACGCATCATCATCAGCATCATCATCATCATCAGCAGCATAATTATTATCATCATCATCATTTATGTCTACTGTTGCACTACGGCCTCCTCTTCGATCTCCAATTACCCACGTATTAAGCCACCTGACACCTTGCTATGTCTACAAATTTCCTAATTTCATCACGCCACTGAATACTCTGTTGTCCTCAACAGGGCTTCCCATCCCGTGGCACGCTTTCAGCGTCTCGACGTTCGGGTGAATTAGCCTATTCGTTACCTGCCCAGAGTCTTGCATCTGCTGGCCAACTCCATTGCTTCCTTTAAATAGAGTATCGGCTACCCCCGTGTGCTATCTAATCCTCTATGCGCAGTCGAGCCACTCTACAACGAAATGACCTGTATAACGAATAAATAATTATGTACCGGGTCTATTGGGAAGTGAGCGGTGCGCGAGCTTTACAACGAAGTGACATATATACCGAATAATTTCGGAGGCACCAAGCACTTCATTATTAAAGGCGTTCGACTGTATCCTATTCCTATCTCTTAACGTTACGCATAGTTGGGTCTTATGATCTTGTGCAAGACCGGATTTATCAGCTAAACCCTTAAAAATGTCTCATTCTGTCACTAATCATGAAACGAAGGCAAAAGGCTCGTACTTCAGTGCCAATTATGACACGGAGGTGTTAAACCGATTTCCTTTTTAGTGCGTTGGGAAGATTTAACATTTTTGGTTCTCCCCGACAAACTTGTTTTTTTCTTTGTCATGAAACGTCGAGTTACGGAATCAAATTTGTTATTAGCGCCTCCGCGTTTCTGAAAGTAGCCATTTATGAAACGATTGCGTGGAGTTTACCGTAATATTTCACGAAGTCTCGCAATACTTACGGCGCGAAACTCGGACGAAGATTACGCAATTGTCGACGTCAGCGCAGAGGACAGCATTTTACGTCAACGTAGTTATTCAACACTGTTGCATCCCTCGACATTTCAGCGATGACAAATGCTTTTCTATTTTCTAAAGACTAAGTTCGAATGATCCGTCAAAGGCAAACAATATACAACGTCCCTGTCGACGGCACTGATTAAAACGTTTTTTTTTTCAGTTTTTTTTTTCTTTTTCTGGGGCTATTCAGGGACGCCTCTTTTGGAAGCTTCTGTTCAACATAGACTAAGTAGCATTGAAAGAGCGCATTTTTATTGCGTTATGCAGTGTGGCGGCGTTATTCTGTTTCCACGCTCATGGAGTTCAATGCATGAAGACCTTCTTTATGGACATTCTATCTATATTGGTTGCATTTTCTGCGCACGCTAGTGGAGACAGCGAGAAACGCATAGCTGACGTCACAAATACGAGCCACTTGTAATTTTCAATTTTCTTAGGCGAGCGTGGGAGGAACTTGCCGAAGCTGAACGAAGTTTTCAGATTAAACAAGGAAAGAAACAAATGACGCACGAATGAATGAATGAACGAATGAATTAGTTAACTAATTAATTAATGCGTACAAGCAGAACATTCCCGACTATCAAAAATCCCTCCACTTAGTACGTGTCGATAGCTCTAGCTAGTTTACTGCACTACTGGTTAACCCTATCCCTCTCCTGATTTCTGGGCTAAGCGTCAAAACACGCTTGCGTTTGTTTGAAGGTGTGGGGAAAGGACACAATATTTCTTTTTTATATATTTTTTTAACGTGTAGGCACGTCTTAGTCACTCGGCTGCAGCAGGAGCAACGGCAGGAGCTCTTCTTCCCGAGCGTCGCACTTGATCTGCCGCCACCTTGGCTTCGCAGCACGAGCTCCTCCGCACGTTCTCCACGTAGCACTTCTTTCCTTTCGTTTTGTTCTTTTTTCCTTCCAGCTCCCGTACCACCTGCCCTCAGCTCGCCTTCGTCACTTAGGTTTCCGATTTCTTCAAACTTGAAATTCTACTAAGTACGCGAGTCGCGGCGCACACGTGGAAAAAATTATAAAAAGGAATATTGTGTCCTTTCCCCACAGAAGGCATGGAATATTTTAACCCCTCGCACTGTAAGACCTTCATGTTTCTTATTTTCTCAGTTAACCGTCACGAACAGAATTCGCGACTGTTTAACTTTTAGGGATGGAAACGATTGCCGATTTTTTTTCCGAATCCGATCCTCGTACGGTATAGAATACACTGTAATATAATTACACCCTTCAACGTCAATAAGGGTGTAAATTGGCCTAAAACTCACACCCTAACATTAAAAACGGTGTAAGGGTGTCAGTTAAATACCACTTTACAGCCTTAGTCAAATTAAAGTGTAATTTACTTACCAGGGTGTACTGTACCAAACGCCACACAAAGGGCACATAACAAACATATACGTGCAAACAGGTACAATTCCGTAAGCGAGCAAAGGTAGTAAAAATAGAAATCTGAGTTTTGTAACTTATATCAGTGGTAATTATCTCGCGCTTTTAATTATGTGAAACAGAGACCATGCATACGGAAATGAATCGTACACAGATTACACACTGCACTTGTTGCAGTAGCACTCGGGCGGACGTGCCTGCGCGAAGCTTTGGCGGTCGTTATTAAGCGAAGCTTGTATTGCGTTACATATTTCGGTGACGGCGTAGTCACACAAAAAAGTCACGTGTGGCGCATACCGCATTAGGTATGCGGGTATGAGCCAGGGACAAGAAATGAAAAAAAGAAAGAAGAAAAGAAAGAAAGAGCAGGTGCAGGGAAAGCTGCTCCAATGCCGGATCACGTGACGCGCGCGACCAATCAGGGTCGTTTGGTGCGTCGCGGGAAGGGAAAGGGAAGGAAAGGGGGTTTGCGTGCGCTCCGCCAGGCTTCCTTCGCCTCAGATGAGTTTCGGCAGCCGGATGGGAAGGACCCCTCGTGGTACGTTCCGCCTAGGAGCAGGCTGCCTTTGAGCAACGGCTCAGCAAACTCCCTCGGGAAAGGGCTCGTCGTCGACAGGGCGATTCTAGCGTGAGGGCTTCCGAAGCGCAGGTGAAACGTCAGCGAAGAGCCGCGTACCCCGAGTTGCGGGAGCGCGATGTCGAGGCCAAATGTCAGTGAAGAGCCGCCTAAAGTGAGTTTAGGGCAAATGAAGCGGAACGCCTGCGACAGCGTCGTCTTGCCACAAGCTTCGCTTACCCCCATTTCCTGGACAGGGGAAGGGCTCTGAATTTTTTCCTTCCCTGTACTTTTTTCTAGACAGATTCATAGCTGCCCACCCCAGCGCTCTCAGCTCGCGCGGTTAGCGCCGCAAAAGGAACGACGACTCAGTTTCCACTTTTCGTGCTTCCTTCAGTTTGTTGGAGCTTCAAAAGAACTTTCTCGCTGGGCGCGTTTCGTGGCTGGATTACTATATAGTAGAAAACAACGCAAAAAGAACACGACGCACGCAAACGCCTGCGCAGTGGCGCTTGTGCTGGACCTGTTCTCTGTATGGGGTCTGCTTTCACCCCGTTAAAAAAAAAAGAACGTTGAAACCTCTTAGGAGGCGCTGTTTTCCCGCGTTTGTGTCAAGACTTTCCGCACCTCGCTCCTCTTGCAGTATTTAGTCTCGAGGAGGCGCCGACAGAGGGCAGCCGACACGAAATCACCGCAACCAGACCGTCTCGCCTCATGACACCCCTTCGCCGTGATTTGCGCGGTGGCAGGGCGTTTGTCAGAAAGTCGTACTTAATGCTGAAACATTGCGCGCCAAAAGAGGAGGGAAACTACTGTCCCGCGAGCAGGTATGAGCTTGTGAAGCCGACGGTAAAAAAAGAAAACGAGAGCAGAACATACGGGAGGCATCCGACGTAATTTCTGGTTCCCCTGAACTGCGTATACTGCGCTCTGAGAAGTTATTACTTTTATTTTTGTTTTAGTCTGAAGGCTCGTATTTCTGCTCGCCCTTCCAGCTACGCAGCAGACTTAAGCTAAGGCACAAGATGTGTGTTCGAAGTGAAGGTCTTCACTCTTGATGGTTATTTTTCCGAATTGGGCCAAGCTCACTCGTTCTTCCCATTTCTTGTTCTTGCTTTTGTTCTGGTTCTTGTTTTTGTTATTGTTCTTTGTATCTTTCGTTGTTGTACAGTTGTTGCGTGCCTGTATAGCTTTGCTATGAGTGAATGCACGGTTTGGTAGTATAGCACAAATCACGGAGGATATATAGAGACCGAGCAACAGACAGCCTCTAACGTAAACGACCAGCACACGTCCCAGAAACACACGCACACACACACAGATCACGGCGAACTTTTTTTTTTTGTAGAGTCGTTTCAAGGAAGGAGGAATGGGTCGCATTTCTCTTCGTAGGAACGAAAGACAGGACGTACCGTTTATCTGCTTTTGTTTCTTGTAGCTATTGCATTTTCGTTTGCATTTTCTCTTTACCCTGCACCTACACAGCGCTGCTGCATTACGTTGTCTCGATTTATCGTGAGCCACCTGTATAGATAAAGATTCGGGTCGTTTATGGATTGCACGCATAGACATTTAGCGTAAACGCAAAGCGAACAATGCCGTATTTGATCAATTTGAAATGAAAGCACGTGTGACTTTCCTACATTTGGAGAGCTTAGCCTTGACTCCCGCAAGGTCCCTGGCCAATGGCTTTAAACTATGTCGCTTTTCTAATTTGACATCTGTGACGTTTGCTATTGGCACTTGAGTTTTGCCGCTCGTGTTTTGTTTGGGCATAAGGTATTGCCATCATAGTTTTCATGAGCGTTTGCGACTCTCAGGAAGCCATATAATGTACAAGCCATCACCGTATAGGCCGTATGCTACGCGGCGTTGTTCTTGGTGAGGCTGAGAGCGTGTACGTGCTTAAATCCAGATTTCTGTTAAGACTCCCTCACTTTGTTTTCCCTTTGTTCTGTCGGTTGCTCGCCTTGTGGTGGTGGGGAATTGTAGCAACAGGCGGGTTTAGCCTGGCGACCAAGGCCAGCAATTGCTCACCTTTCTCAAGAAAGAGACTCGAGGTTCCTGGCAAGTGATGCTGCGCTGAGCATTGCGATACTTTCACTTTGCTTGAGCACTTTGATCCAGTGGTGACCAAGGTACTGGAGAAATAATTCAATTAGGGAACCAAATGTACAGAATAGCGCTATTTGTTCTATGAGTATACGGCACAGACGTAGCCGAGAATAAGCACGGTAAGTGTTCGCGGCGACAAATATCTGCAGGTGACGCAGGCTTTTGCCCGGTATCGCCAAACAACAGGGCCGAGATAATGTGTGGACTTTATGCCAATGCTATTCCTTTTCGCCCTTAGTTGTCCTAGCGGTGTTCCGCCCATGGTATCATCGCGTTGTGAACGGTGGCTGATACGAAAGAAACAGAATCAAGCGAAAGTAATCTGTACATTATATGTACAGAGTATATTCCCGCTAACATGGCCACACGTTGGGTTAGTATTTAGGAATCACTAAGATCATGCCAATATCGATATATATATATATATATATATATATATATATATATATATATATATATATCAAGGAGAGGCTGCCTCTATGTTGCCAAGCCAGTTGCTAGGCGTGATTTTACGCGTTTTCTGTTTGATTAGGTGTGCACAGGAAGTATATAGTTGCTTAGGTGACGACGACGTGCTAGAACATTCACGTTCAACGTGGCGGGTGAAGTAAGAGCGCAATCTGCAGCTTTAAAACGCCGGGTCGTAAATGGGGCAGAACTGCGTGCTCGGGCGCCGCCGTTGGTGCCTCCAGCGCTCTGTATAGACTCTTAACATTGTTCCGCATATGTTGTACTAAGTGGAACATAGTCGCCAAAAAATGTTCCATTTACCGAGGAACGAATGTGCTACTATAGACTAAGAGTGCATACGCAGCTGCCTATAGGGTACAGTGCTTTGGGTACAGTACAGCACTTTGGCCACAGTGCACGGTTTTGCAAAGACGAAGTGTAGGAGAAAGAATGGCCGCTATAGTGGGCGGCCATTAACACGGTAGCTATAATACGCGAGCCGGCAGGGTCGTTGCGAAACGGGTCGTTTTTGGCGAGCGCTACAGTGAACTGCACTTCGGTCGGACGCAGGATTTCTCGCCGGGAGCCTCCTCGTGAACCCTCTCGAACAGGTAACACGTGCTAGAAAAAGAAAAAAAAGCAAAAAAAAAAAAAGGTCTACGCTGCGTTTTGTTGTTCCGCCGTTACTATAAATTTTTTTTTATAGCTGCATGCCACTGGTGTCTGCACGTGCGTCTATCTTTGAACTTAAAGGGGCAAGGAGGCATGGCGGATGGCATGACGGACATCTAAGCAACGAAAAAAAGGAAAAAGAAAGAGATGAAGCGATAAGGAACAGTTACAGTGCTTTATAGTTGCCTCATCTCCCCCTCTCCCCCCCCCCCCCCCTCAATATTTTTTTTTTTGGTATTACGTAGAAAGATAGGGTAGTCGCACGTCTCTAAGCCCTATTTCCGCAGGGTGTTATGTTACACATGGTTCGCTGTGGAGAGATTTAGGTGTAGGCTGCGTCGGCTTCTGCGTTTCTCTATGTTTTGCAGCATAAAATAAATAACGGGCTGTTGAAACATTCATACGAGTCTTCGGCGATGTGTCTCTGCCAAAAGAAAGGAGAAATGTGTGTAGCCGGCGAGAATATCCGGCGTTTAATGGAAGCTGCGACTGGCGCCAGCATACATGTTTCGTGGCGTGCTATGTAAGATTAAGTGTTGCCGACTATGTTGGCGAGAAAGCAAAGTAATATTAATGGCGTGCGCTAAGCTTACTTAGCGTTTGTTGCGTGCGTGGTAGTAGCCTGTCGTCGCGTGATAGCTCGGCGTCGCTCACTGTTCGCGACGTTGTTGCCGACGACGGTCGTGTGTTTGTACTCCGGAAACAGGTGCCACTGCTGTGACCTCTATCTTTTTCTCTTTGATCACAGAGCGCATGTGCACTTGATTCGTGGAACGTAAGATACCATGCTGACGTGGGAAAAAAGAAAAGAAAAGGAGCTTGTACGTTACGAGAACATAAATTCATACTTGGAGAAACAAGCGTGACTGTGTACTTTGGTGCGTATACCTTATTCGGGTGCCAGTTCATTCTGTTCATTACCCGCCGTGGTTGCTTAGTGGCAATGGTGTTGGGCTGCTAAGCACGAGGTCGCGAGATCAAATCCCGGCCGCGGCGGCCGCATTTCGATGGGGGCGGAATGCGAAAACAGCCTTCCGCTTAGTTTTATTTGCAAGTTAAGACCCCAGGTGATCCAAATTATTCTGGAGTCCCCCACTACGGCGTGCCTCATAATCAGATCGTGGTTCGGGCGTGTAAAGCCACGTAATTAATATTTTTTAAATTCTGTTCATTGAAAATTTAGTTTCACCACGTTTCGTATATACATCTCCTGAATCACGAAATGCGTACAGCGGCAATACGGGTTAAGAAGTTTAAATTCGTCGGTGAGTATTTGTCAGGCTTAGAAAAAGCGTGTCTCTTGAGATAACTCTCTACACGGACGTCATATATGTGTATAATAATTATTTCATGTTTAGCATACAGTTACAACAAACCCATCCAGCCGCTTTAAAAATGAGCTTGATGTAAAACAGCGGGAAAAACCGATGAAAGAAGTGGGCCTTCTGCACGACGAGGTACTAACACCGAGGGCGAACAACCAGCCGTCTACCCTCTAACTTGCCTTATTATATTGTTGATACTTGCAGCACAGGTCCAAATAGAAGCATGTATGCGACACGTCTTTAACATTATCATTGCGCCAGTGCATTTGCTTTCCATGCACTATTTTGACATGCGCAGTTGCGTAAGCAGTGCCTAAAGGGTCAACTGTTGCTTGGAATTCGCACCGGTCACTCCGGTGTGACGCAAGCCTTTCAGTACGCAACATGGTTCGTAACCGAGGCCTAGTTGGTGTTGCCATGTTACCGTGAATTACAGCACATACCGGTACAAGGACAGGCAATCACAAAGAGGCTACGGACTCGTTTATAAACTGCATCAGTCTTTTGACAACCACACAAAGAATCAAACGCCGCCAGATAAATCATACGCTTTCTCTGGCTTTGTTGTCTGTGTCTTGGTTATCTGTCTTCGTAGGATGTCACCCTACATATCACTATCCTTTTCTCTATATTATATATATGTACTCGTTTTTTCTTTCTAAAGCAGGCAGGCGTTGTGCCTCTTGTTGTGACAGTTGCTCGCTTACTCACTCTCTTTCTCCTTTCTGTAACCGTTTTTACGTATGCAAACCTAACAATAATTGAGAGCTGTTGACGTTAGGGCTTATACACGTCGGGGACTCACGAAGCTCATGCGGCCAAGGTGGTCGAAAATCGACCTGTCGCAAATGATAGGAAATGATCACTTTGGTCGAAAAGCAACTGTCTTCGGTCAGTCGCTGGCCGTTCGATTACTCAGTGGCGCGACTACCGTCGCAAACCTCATAACCCAATCGGCGATACAGGAACAGGACGTCTGCATACGCTGGCGCTTACATTACGCGGCAATCGCGGCGCGAGCAGGTGTGAAGGGCATCAATCGCGAGACATTTCGGTGTGGCGACGGGCATGTCGCGCTTACCGCGGTGCGAACATCGGTAGCCGCGAGTCGCTCCTTGGTCGCCAGCCGTGGTCGGTCGCGCGACCTCTGTGTGAACGCGCCGGTGTGAATGCGCCCTTAACGAGGCTTCGGGAAAAACTTTAGCACGCATACGGGCGTCTGTCGGTGTATGTTTCTTTTGTGCGATCGATATGTCTGCTATATTTATGAAGCAACTTCTGAAGCAATCTTGGCAGAGCGGCAGGGCTGGTAATTGCCTAATTTTCTTATTATCAGCCTTCAAATAGCACCTAACAAACCACGCGCGCGCCTGGTGGTTAGCGGATATGACGCAAGTCCCAACACATTGCCTCAGAGATTTAGCCACCAGAGGTGCCCGATCTCGGAGGTCACGTGGAGGCGTCGCGCGTTCTAAGTCATCCTTCACTTCCAGCTAGCGGTAATGGCGGCGCGCTCTCTCTTTTTTCTTTCTTTTTTTTCTTGGTTTCGGTACCAAGAACGTGTACATTGATGAGCCTTTCTTGACGCATCCGCCCGTATATTAAACACAAAATTTTCGCGTAGGCCTGCGCTATGTGTACTCATTCAGAAACTAGGCTTATCACGTATCCCAAAGTTTCGTAGCAGATGGCGGCCTTTAACTGACAATTTCACGACCGATCAAAATTTACGAAACTATACTGCATGACATGAGTATTAGGTACGTACAAATCTACATATTTCTCACTACAGCAGCAGGATCGAAAGAACCCGCGTCGCTACGTTCCAGTGCGTAGGAAAATTTCTCATTTTGAGCGGCTTAGGTCGGAGCTTCAAGTTTCCTGAGTGCGATCCATTTGTCTTCTGAGAGTGAAAAAAAAAAGACAAAAAAGAAATAAGGAAGCTTGCGCAGGAAATTGATAACAAGTCAGCGACGTTCGTTGTATTTACAAAGACTCAAAGAAAGTACGTTATTTATCTTTTCCTCGGATCTCAAATGATGTTCGTAGGTGAGGATTCCTGCTACCGGTGGTCCGACGGAGTCTCTCCTGAAGATTGATGGTGTTCGGTTGAGTGATTGTGAGAGCGGCTTGAGAGTCGATGCGACAAAAGACTCCCGCAAAATAAATAAAAGTGAAAATCTTGCAGCGCATTCGTGGGTGGTGCCCTTATGGCAGCAGAAGAAAATTGACCATTGTGTACTGGTCTAAGGGAGGTCAGAACGCGAACCGAGTTATTTCGTATGGTCGATTCTTATTTGTAATGTCGAGCTTAAGGACGCTATAAACGGAATGGCGGCGTTAATGGGTTTGAGGAGAGGGCATAGGCAGTACAATAGAAAGTGCAATAGTTGTTTTGGTAGGGTTAATTCTTTCTGTT
This sequence comes from Dermacentor silvarum, assembly GCF_013339745.2. Lineage (NCBI taxonomy): Eukaryota > Metazoa > Arthropoda > Arachnida > Ixodida > Ixodidae > Dermacentor > Dermacentor silvarum. The sequence continues at coordinate 25,062,937 of NC_051163.1, forward strand.
CGGAAACGAGGTTTTTTGTTAGACCTTGGACTGTCCAGTGTTTATTACGTCGACTGAGCACAGAACTAAGTTGATTCCGGAATGTTGTTGGCAGGGTGTCGAAACGAAATGTTTTTCGTTCTGGCTTTAGTTTCGTTTCCACTGAAAAAAGTTCCGTTGCGGTTCTGCTCCGGAACGAAAAAAAAAAAGTGATCCGTAACGGTTCATAACGCGGTTTAGATTCGCATGCAAAAATGTTTGAAGCAAGGTAACGATAGAAACATGGAATTAGGTTTTCTCAACAAGTGAATTCTGAATTCTGAGATCACGCTCAGTGCCTTGAGTCAAGGCACGGATCATGACCTCAGAAGCAGCACGTCATCGAGTGTACTCGCCGTAATTCGAGACCGCTGTTCGAATAAAACGAACTTAAACGAACACAAACGAAAGATAAAACTTCGGCATAACAAAGCGTCGTACCCGTAGAAAACGAAACAATTAATAAGCTCTTGGTGCGCAAGCCCTGGGTTTTGCTGCGATGCCGATCTGCTAGTGCACTGAGCGGCAGGCTTAGATTAGTGGACCACTCGACCGGCTATCGCTCGCACTATCGCTGGCTGAGATACGCGCTTTTGCGGATTCCTGAGATGAGCGCTAATTTTGGCGTTGCCTGACGTCGGCTGTTTCCGATTGCTGACTTTCCTCTTGAACCGAAAACCGATCAAAAATATTTCGGTTTCCCCCCGAAGCAACCTAATGAATAACGTGTCGGTTAAGTTTGCGTTCCCGTCAAACATATCGTTTCGTTTCGTTTTTCATTTTTGTTTTCGTTCCGTTCCGACACACTGGTTGTTGGACATTGACTTTGTTACGAAATGACATTTTAAAGAGTTGAATCACCTAACTCCAGGAGTATATAAGACGCCGAGGCGAGATTAAGAGACTTTGATTTCTTAGAACTTTTTGTCACTGGCCATTAGCTTTACAGTGATACGTTCCTTATTGCAATCAGCCGGTGCGTGTTATTACAATTTATTGCAACCTACGCACGAATTGATTTGCGAGTAGAGACGCAGAATTATTTTTAGAAGTCCGGCCTTATCAGTTTTCGTTGCTGGCACCAAGAGTGCGAACGACAGACGTTGACCATTTACCCAGCTCTTCTTCGCAGTCGGACTTGTCAGAGTAAATTTTAGTGCGCGCTTGCCAAGGCTCTATTTAGACATCGCAAGCCATCCGTCCGCTACTTCGATTTCAAGCAATACTTTGTCTACTTCGCGCACGCTTTTCTAGTCAGACGGACGACCTTCTCGCACAATAAACTGCACTGTGCACAAACTATAGAGTGAGGGAAACAAGTGTGAGGAGAAGGTGGGAAGCATAGGAGCGCACATCTGTTCTCAAGTATTTGTTTTTTCCCAACACAGTTCGCGAATGGAATGACCTATCTGATGAGACAGTATGTGTGTCTAACTTATTAGACAGAATTTATAGCATGGTGTGAACCTGGGACCCTGTATACAGTTCAACGTTGACCTGCAGCACCCGACGTGGTGGTATAGTGGCTTTGCAGTTGCGCGCTGCTAACCCGAAGGCGCGTTCATGGCGGCTGCATTTCGATGGGGGCGAAATGCAAGAACGTTTGTGTACCGTGCATTAGCTGCACGTTAAAGGACCCCCTAGGGGGATCAAAATAATCCGGAGTCCCCCACTACGGCGGGCCTTATTAATCATATTGGCACGTAAAACGTCAAAATGTTTTACCTTGCTGTACCCTGTGACCATGTTGGACAACGTACACTGCGACGCCGACGGCGTGAGAAGTTCGCTTGTAGTGTCCACATAATTGCTATTGAAAAATAAAAATAATAAAATAAAACAAAGACAGAACGACGTGAAGACACGGGAGCGAGCTTGTTGAATATAGAGGACTGCGAGGAAGGCCAGGTCCGGCACACGTGGCACCATCATTCAAATTAGGGTTCGATTACCGGAAGAAGATCTCGGGAGCGATGGCGTTGGTCCTGGATATCTATATTTAATGTCGAAACCCGGGACTGCGGCTGCGGCTGGGATTGAGACCGAGGCTGCTGAGCCCCAGATTGGTGCGGCTGCAGCAGGGATCGTTTGGAGGTTCGCGAGGCGGGAGCACCTTCCGTATGCTTCGGTTCCATTCTGACGTTGCTCGCTTCGGTACGACAGCCCGAGGTTCGCAATCCTGAGGTGTCCATGGAGATCAGAGAGGCAGACGAACAAATGGGAACCGTTGTTATTTCACAACTCGGGCACCGTAAGGGTGACTTTTTTACCGCAATAGCGGAGAAAATAACGAGACCCGTTCACATGCTGATGATGATTCTGCTGATAAAGATCAACTCTCGCACCTACCCATTTAAAAGAATAGGCCAAGAATCGGTTGGCGGGAGGAAAGGTGCTATTGTTATTCTGAAAGCTCCGCGATTATGTACTATTCTTTCTTTTTAGAATTTTTGCATTTGAGTTTTCCTTCTTACATAAACGTACTCTCTGAGGTAAGATTAAAGGGAACACCCGAATTAGTTTCGAAAGGTCGTAGCGGCTAAAGAAACATGCCCCTCAAACAACTGTTCGATGATAATAAATATTCAATGGGGAAGTTTTGCTTGTACCATATCAACACTTCAAGTTGGAATAAACAGCCCACGAATGTTGTTTGTTTTGAAGAAAATCCTTATTCCCCTCCCTCATTGCTAACAACTGTGCTTCTTTGTCTATAGCCTTTCCTCCTGCCAGCAAATACTTGGCCTAACCACCTGTCTGCGCATGATGATGATGATCATAATGATCATAATCACCTTGTAAACGGGTCTTGTTCTCCCCGGCGTTTCTGCGTTCAAGTCACATCACGTTGCCCGAGCCAAGATATAACAGCGGACCTCATTTGTTTGCTTCATCTTGGACGTACGTTCCGTTAAAAATTCTTGACCAGAAGTTCGCGGGAAACCCAAAGCATAAAGAGCCACCGGTATAAGAAGCACAAATGCTTGAAACGATTCCGAAACCTAATGGGTGGACGGCGATAACCCTCGGTTACGTATTGGTTACGCTTCCGCGTGTTGTGAATGCCGCCTCTATATTGCCGCCAGCATACTCAGAACGAAAAGACGCCCGCCGCATCATAGCTGTGTCTCAAAAGAACCGCCACAACATAAGCGTCAGGCAGGGCACCGCAAGGCAACGCTGCGCCGCACGTACCCACACCACGTGCTGACCGACCGGTGGCTCGTGCTCGAGGATCGGATGAATGGCACGCGACAGGAGGTGAAAAAAGAGGAGAACAACGTTCGAAGGAGTGAAGCTCAAGGGACGCTTTTGTTTGAGTCTACAACCTTTAGTTGACGGGCACAAGTTCGCCCAGAATAAATTAGTTTTTCTAGAAACGGCTGTCGTAACTGTTGGTTACATATCTGGTGGAGGTGCGGGGTATGATTCCAAGCCCCACACGCGCCAGGGAAGGTAGCCCGGATCCCCGAAGTTTGGAGCCAGCGGAATTAACGCCTGTCCACCAACGGACAAGTCGCCGCATACGAGGTGAGGCCCCCGAGTTTGGTCCTCTCGTCGATTCAGCAAGGGCAGCGGCGGCAGTCAGCCTAGGAGCCAGTGCGATGGCTACTCAAGAGATCCCTCCTCACATCGTCGTTGACTCACCCCTGACGCCAGAATCCTTTCACGGAGACACATTCGAGGATGCCGAGGACTGGCTCGAAAAGTTTGAGCGTGTCGCCAGATGTAACGGTTGGGACGAAACAAAGAAACTCCGGTATGTGTACTTCGCGCTGGAGGAATCTGCACGCACGTGGTTTCAAAACCACGAAGCGTCGTTATCATCGTGGAACGACTTCCGACGAGAGCTTCTTGCAACGTACCCGAGCACGGACCGCAGAGAGAGGGCAGAAGCCGCTCTTCAGGCGAGGAACCAGCGGAACAATGAAAGTGTGACCATGTACATTGAAGACATGTCCCACCTCTTCCGCCGAGCCGACCCAAACATGGCTGAGGACAAGAAATTACGGCACCTAATGCGCGGTGTTAAACAGGAGCTGTTTGCAGGCCTGGTACGTAATCCGCCCCGCACTGTAGCCGAATTCCGATCAGAAGCGACGACGATGGAGAAGACGCTGCAGCAGCGTGCAAGACAGTACAATAGAGACGCAAGCGTCGCATTATTTGAAGTTGGGACAGGAGCCCTCCCCAGCAACATCGACGCCCTACGTGAAATGGTGAGGTCTGTCGTTAGGGAAGAGCTGCAGAAATTGAAGCTGGTTCAAAGCCCTCCTACAGTGTCATCACTCGCTGATGTCGTACGTGAAGAAGTGCGACAAGTAATTTGTGAACCAGAGCCTCAGGTACGGCCCATAGCACAACCGGAGCGTCAGCCGCGAATATCATACGCCCAAGCTTTACGGCAGGACATTGGACGCGCTGACTCTGCCCGAACTACCACGACACCCCAGATGCTTCCTCGCAGTATGCCGCCCATGCCGGAAGGAAGACCACGTAAAAGCGATGTATGGCGTACTCCAGACCGGCGTCCCCTCTGCTACCACTGTGGCGAGGCTGGTCACCTGTATCGGGAATGCCAGTATCGCCGAGTGGGACTTCGTGGCTTCTCCGTGAATGCGCCTTGCCCTCGAAACGGTGAGCGCCCTTACGAGATAGAAGCATTTTTATCTACACGCCGAAACATTTCGTACCCCCAGCAACATGAGCCTCGATCAGCAGCGCCTATGCGTTATCGGTCGCCGAGTCCGCGTCCGTCCTCCATGTCACCGAGGCGTCGCTCACTAAGTCCTCGACGGGAAAACTAGAGCCAGCGACCTGTGGAGGCAAGGCCGCTGACGCCCAGGAAACCGAAGGCCCTCCATCGCTAACCCAACGAGACGACGGCAGTGACACCGCGACGAACAAATGCAGTGATGGCGACGCAACTTCTGAGTTGCGTGTCATCATCGACGACTTCGAAGTGACTGCGTTGATAGACACTGGTGCTGATTATTCAGTCATTAGTAGTGTACTCGAAAGAAAATTGAAAAAGGTATTGACCCATTGGACCGGATCTCCTATACGTACAGCCGGGGGACACTTAGTCGAGCCTGTAGGAATGTGCACAGCAAGGATCGGAATTAGTGGCTTTATGTACGTCAGCAGCTTTATTGTTCTACCCGAGTGTTCCCGTGATCTGATCCTGGGCATGGACTTTTTGCAAGCAAACGGCGCAATAATCGACTTGCAAGAATCTCGTGTGTTGTTTACCACGGAAAATGCTGTCACCTTTTCTGATGTGGAACAGCCACATGTTGCCTCTCTGCGTATTGTGGATGAACACGTGACGGTGCCGGCAAGGTGCAGTGTGACTGTCATTGTAAGGAGCGACGCATTTCGAGACTATGAGGGACTTGTAGACGGAAATATCGGGCTGCTACTGGAAAAGCAAATATGTGTGGCAAGGGGCCTTGTTCACCTGTGTAACGGATGTGCGGCTGTCCTCTTGACTAACTTTGGCAATGAGGCACAACACGTGGCGAAGGGAACAGCCATAGCATCTCTTCATGGCTATGAACAAGTTACGGATATATCGACTCTCGATACAGCATCACCAGCATCTGGGACTTTAGACAGTGTGCTCGCATCTATCGATATTGACCAAGAGCTGTCATCACCACAAAGACATACGATTGTGAGCTTGGTCAAAGAGTTCGCCGAATGCTTCTCTACTTCATCGAAAGTCCATCGCACTCCCGTTGCAAAGCACCGCATTATAGTCGAAGAACCCGTAAGACCAGTGCACCAACACCCGTACCGAGTGGCTCCAAAAGAAAGGGAAGCAATAAGAAGTCAAGTACAGGAAATGCTCAAGGACGACGTCATACAGCCATCCAATAGCCCGTGGGCATCTCCGGTAGTTCTGGTCAAAAAGAAGGATAACACCCTACGTTTTTGTGTAGACTACAGAAAACTCAACCTCGTCACGAAGCGGGATGTTTATCCACTCCCACGCATCGACGACACCTTGGACAAACTACGCGATGCTCATTTCTTCTCTTCTTTGGATCTTAAAAGCGGGTACTGGCAAATAGAAGTGGACGAGCGAGATCGCGAAAAAACGGCATTTGTGACACCGGATGGTTTATATGAGTTTAAGGTGCTTCCATTTGGTCTGTGTTCTGCGCCCGCCACTTTCCAGCGGATGATGGACACTGTTCTTTCCGGACTGAAATGGCAGTCCTGCCTCGTTTACCTTGATGATGTGGTGGTCTTCTCCACTACATTCGAGCAGCATGTGCAGCGGCTGAGGGCAGTTCTGGATGCCATTCGCACGGCGGGATTGACCATAAAACCCGAAAAATGTCACATCGGTTTTCGCGAACTCCGCTTTCTCGGACACATTGTCAGTGCTCAAGGCGTCCGCCCTGATCCTGAGAAGATCACGGCAGTAGAAAAGTTTCCGAAGCCAAGAGATAAGAAAGCTATCAGGCGTTTCCTGGGACTGTGTGCCTACTACAGGCGTTTCGTAGAAAACTTTTCTAAAATTGCCGAACCACTCACGCGGCTTACAAAAGAAGATGTCCCTTTCGTGTGGCAGAAAGAACAAGAAGACGCCTTCTCTGAGCTACGACGACGTCTGCAGAGTCCTCCCATACTTGCCCATTTTGATGAAGATGCCGCAACAGACATCCACACCGACGCGAGTAACGTTGGTCTCGGCGCCATACTTATTCAGTGGCAGAATGGAGAAGAAAAAGTCATTGCGTACGCAAGCCGTACTCTATCGAAAGCTGAAACAAATTACTCAGCTACAGAAAAGGAATGCCTGGCGGTTATATGGGCCATCAGCAAGTTCCGGCCATACTTGTACGGCAGACCGTTCCGAGCCATCAGCGACCACCATTCATTGTGCTGGCTGGCGAACCTCAAGGACCCTTCTGGAAGACTCGCTAGGTGGAGCTTGCGTTTACAAGAATATGACATCACGGTTGTTTACAAGTCCGATCTCAAGCACAATGATGCTGATTGCTTATCACGTGCACCGATCGAATCTACTGCTGCTGAATACGAGCAAGATTTCCCGTTTCTTGGGGCTGTCAACACGTCGGAAATGGCTCATCATCAGCGTTCTGACCCGGAATTACTCCTGCTCATCTAGCACCTGGAGGGTCGGCAAGTAAAAGTTCCACGAGTTTTTGTCCGCGGATTGTGTTCGTATGTCCTCAAGAACAACGTCCTCTACAAAAAAAACTTCGAGCCCAGTGGCGAGACGTTTCTACTTCTCGTACCATCATCGCTACAACCTGAGATCTTAGAAGCTTGCCATGATGACCCTTCAGCTGGCCACTTGGGCGTTAGTAGGACTGTGGCAAGAATCCGCCAAAAATATTACTGGCCGAAGTTGATGAATTCAGTGCAGCACTATGTAAAATCGTGCCGAGATTGTCAAAGGCGCAAAACACCGCCACTCAAACCAGCAGGCCTTCTGCAACCAATACAGCCACCAGCAGTACCATTTGAACAGATCGGAGTAGATTTACTTGGGCCATTTCCCGTTTCGTCCTCAGGAAAGCGATGGATTGTGGTAGCGACCGATTACCTCACCCGGTATGCCGAGACTTCTTCTATCACAACAGCAACCGCCATTGAAGTGGCTCAGTTTTTCGTCACACACATCGTATTGCGACACGGCGCGCCTAAGGTTGTCATAACAGACAAGGGAACAGCTTTTATGGCCCGTTTGATGCAGTCTGTTATGAAACTAACGCATACTGATCATAGGAAAACCACAGCATACCATCCGCAAACAAATGGCCTGACTGAACGGCTCAATAGAACGCTCGCCGACATGATCTCGATGTACGTGGACATAGAGCATCGAACATGGGACAGTATTCTACCATACGCTACCTTTGCGTATAATACTGCAGTACAAGAGACGACACAGTTTACACCATTTGAACTTGTTTACGGCCGGACCGTAACAACGACACTGGACGCGATGTTACCTGTGAATAACAGCAGCGAAGACGACCCTGACGTTAGTGAATACATAGAAAGGGCTGAAGAGGCACGACAGTTGGCGAGGCACCGCATCGTCCAACAGCAGCACGTCGACGCAAACCGATACAACCTAAGGCGAAGAGAGGTGCAGTACTACCCTGGAGACAAAGTGTGGGTATGGACGCCTATACGTACACCCGGTCTTTCGGAAAAGTTACTGCGCCGTTATTTTGGCCCCTATAAAGTACTTCGCCGGCTAAGTCCCTTAAACTACGAGGTAACTCCCGAAGGTCAAGTGTGCTCCACACGACGCAGGACTCGCCCAGAGGTCGTACACGTAGTACGAATGAAGCCTTACTACGAAAGGCATTGAATAACAGAATTTGCAGATGTGCCCAAGAATACCACCGGCCGTCCCTCAGCTTTGTTCTTTTAAAACTGTCGGCCTGTCGAGGCCTTTTCTACGCATCGGGACGATGCTTCTTCGGAGGGGGACTAATGCCGCCAGCATACTCAGAACGAAAAGACGCCCGCCGCATCATAGCTGTGTCTCAAAAGAACCGCCACAACATAAGCGTCAGGCAGGGCACCGCAAGGCAACGCTGCGCCGCACGTACCCACACCACGTGCTGACCGACCGGTGGCTCGTGCTCGAGGATCGGATGAATGGCACGCGACAGGAGGTGAAAAAAGAGGAGAACAACGTTCGAAGGAGTGAAGCTCAAGGGACGCTTTTGTTTGAGTCTACAACCTTTAGTTGACGGGCACAAGTTCGCCCAGAATAAATTAGTTTTTCTAGAAACGGCTGTCGTAACTGTTGGTTACAATATAATGAGCTCTTGGGGGCTCTAGAAAGAGAAGTAGACGGTGGGACTACTGACTCGACTTTACCACGCGCATAAGGTTGCTTCGCAAAAAAAAAAAAAAGAAAAAGCAACATTCGAGAAAAAAAGAAATAAAAAAGTCATGAATCAAGTGGTGGCTTCTACGTATATTGAGTTTCAGGGGCTGCTGCTGTTTTGCACTCCACGCGCCATATTTGGCTTACGTTTCATATCTCTCCTGCAGTGCATTTCTTTTTATCATTCACGCAGCGGAAATATTCCACTGAGAGATTGTTTGCAGTCTCGAGGAAGAAGCCGACGACTGAGCGTGTTTGCGTCGGTCTATAAATGTGATAACACTTCATCAGCTGGGACAAGATTTCCAAGCCGTAAAAGAGAAACGTGTGTTGCCCTCGAACAACGCATGTTACATGTCGCATCTAGACAGAACGTGAGTTAAAAAAAGAAAGGTTTAACTCTTGTAAACCTAGTTATCACGAGCGAAAGGTCTGTTTGGCTTGGTTTTGCAAAGACTATGCACACAGTGTTTCACTAATGCACGCTTTCGCCCTTGGTAGGCTTCTCTATAACGTGCGAATCTGGCCTCCCTTTGATCCCGTGTTTCAGCAGCCAGCTTTGCCTTTGCTTGAGATTTCGCAGCCTGCCGTCTAACTATATCCACTGGACGATTGGATTCAGCCTGTCGTTTGCGGTGAAGCCGACGCACAGATGGCCCAGCCGGCGCGCCATCCATGGCGAGACTGAGTGACCAATCGCCGGCGAAGCAGCCGTTAAACCCTCGCCTAGTCACGTGGTACCGCAGAGGCGAGGCTCCCGAGCGAGCCCAGCTGCGGCGCCTCTCCTCAACGGATCACGTGGCGTGACGTCACACCTAGCACATTTGCGCTCCGGCGGCTCAAGGTCATTGTGACGCGATGAATAACCTTGCGAGACATGGCGTAGTAGAGCTTTCACTCTAAAACAAACAAAGAAGTGGTGGAGGTTGCTACGCGAATTTCACCGACTCTAAACCACTGCGATACCTGGCTATCGTATTCGCCAGGGACCGAATTCACGAAGCTCTTGCTCGTAGTTTGTAAAGGTTGTTTGCCATTTATCTGTTGCATTCACTAATAACCTATAATAATAATAACAATCAATAAAAACAATTGACTCATATGCACGTTTAAGATTAACTTTAGAGTAACAACATACTTTTTGCGAATATGGGCCTCGGATTGGTAATGCACTTCTTAATGGATAAGAACTGTAGTTAAATTGGGATTGTGTTATATTTCTTTTTAAATAATTCTAAAAGTCTCATGTGTAAATTAAACGGATGCTTCAGAAACAACCCAGACCAAGAGTTCCAGCGAAGCCAATTTTCACGTTGTCTTTTTGTGCGCCGCGAAGGTAAAACATTGGGACAGATCACGGAGTGCACTAGCTATTACAGTTTTAGGATCGAAGTAAAATCGAAATAATAGTTACGGTGAAGTGCATGCTTGTTGAAAACTGTTTAATTTATGTGCATTCCCTTTACACGCAAAAAAAAAAAACTGACGGCTTCTTTTATTTATTTATTTTTGTTTTTGTTACGTGACTAAAAGAGCCCAAGGCACGCATTCTCGAAATAGTTCTTATGCTATTAGTTTTATTCTTAAGACGAGAAGCAAGCCAATCATGATGTCAGGCACATTATTCGCAAAAGCGGCGGGCCAATGGTAAAATAACAGGAAACAAAGAAGCAAGAAAAACAAAGAGCACTTCTGGACACAAAGCTTGGGGAATTCAACCCTCGTATATTTCAACCCTCGCTGTTTTGGCTGATCTGTACAGTAGCCAAAACAGCCAAGCCTCTTCCATTCGAAATAGTGATGAACCGGATACAGAAACTCCTTCTATAACTAGCGATGAAGTTAGAAGGGCCTTGAAAGACATGACCAGGGGAAAAGCGCCTGGAGAAGATGGAATAACAGTAGATTTAATCAAAGATGGAGGAGATATCATGCTTGAAAAGCTTGCGGCCCTTTATACGCAATGCCTCACAACTTCAAGTGTACCAGAGAGCTGGAAGAACGCCAACATTATACTTATCCATAAGAAGGGAGACGTTAAAGAATTGAAGAATTACAGACCCATTAGCTTGCTTTCAGTATTGTATAAAATATTCACCAAGATAATTTCCAATAGAATCAGGACAACACTTGACTTCAGTCAACCAAGAGAACAGGCTGGCTTCAGGAAGGGATATTCTACGATGGACCATATCCATACCATCAATCAGGTAATCGAGAAATCTGCGGAGTACGATCAACCTCTCTATATGGCTTTCATAGATTATGAAAAGGCATTCGATTCAGTAGAGATATCAGCAGTCATAGAGGCATTGCGTAATCAAGGAGTGGAGGAGGCATACGTGAATATCTTGGCAAATATCTACAAGGATTCCACAGCTACCTTGGTTCTCCACAAGAAAAGTAGAAAGATACCTATCAAGAAAGGGGTCAGGCAAGGAGACACAATCTCCCCAATGCTATTCACTGCATGCTTAGAAGAAGTATTCAAGCTCTTAGACTGGGAAGGATTAGGAGTGAGGATCGATGGCGAACATCTCAGCAACCTTCGGTTTGCAGATGACATTGTCCTATTGAGCAACAATGGAGAGGAATTACAACAAATGATTGAGGACCTTCATCGAGAAAGTGCAAGAATTGGGTTGAAGATGAATATGCAGAAGACAAAGATAATGTTCAATAGCCTGGCAAGGGAACAAGAATTCAGGATCGCCAGTCAGCCTCTAGAGTCTGTAAAGGAATATGTTTATCTAGGTCAATTACTCACAGGGGACCCTGATCATGAGAAAGAAATTTACAGAAGAATAAAATTGGGTTGGAGCGCATACGGCAGGCATTGCCAAATCCTGACTGGGAGCTTACCACTGTCATTGAAAAGAAAAGTGTACAATCATTGCATTCTACCGGTGCTAACATACGGGGCAGAAACTTGGAGGTTAACAAAGAAGCTCGAGAACAAGTTAAGGACCGCACAAAGAGCAATGGAACGAAAAATCTTAGGAGTAACGTTAAGAGACAGGAAGAGAGCGGTGTGGATCAGAGAACAAACGGGGGTAGACGATATTCTAGTTGACATTAAGCGGAAGAAATGGAGCTGGGCAGGCCATGTAATGCGTAGGATGGATAACCGGTGGACCATTAGGGTTACAGAATGGATACCAAGAGAAGGGAAGCGCAGTCGAGGACGGCAGAAAGTCAGGTGGGATGATGAGGTTAGGAAATTCGCAGGCGCAAGTTGGAATACGCAAGCGCAAGACAGGGGTAATTGGAGATCGCAGGGAGAGGCCTTCGTCCTGCAGTGGACATAAATATAGGCTGATGATGATGATGATGATATTAACCACAATGGCTCCCGTTGAAACCTTTGTATTCATGTATATTGACTGATTTATTTATTTATTTATTTATTGATGCATTCGTTCATTCATTCATGATCCCAAAACAACACTGGGGGGCTATGAGAGAAACCGTGGTGGAAGGTTCTGGATCAATGTTTGACCACCTGGTGGTTTTCCTTTTTTAAGCGCACAGTTAATCAACGTACACGAGCATTTCTGCATTTCGCCTTTATCGGAAGGCGCTCCCTGCGATGTTCAATCGAACCCGCGACCTCGTGTTCAGCAGCAGAACGCCCTAGCTACCCCGCCAAAGTGGCCGGTTATATACCAGTATAGATTAAATGCAGATCATCAGACAAACTTCACTGACTCCGCTAAGGAAGATTACGTAAACTCGAATGCCTCCTTGCAAAGAACCTCTCGCAGTCTTACGAAACAAACAAACAAAAAAAAATTCGCCGGAATAAAATGTCAAAATTGTTCTCCCTTTCCATTTCATCGAATCGCATCGCGCTGCGGCTATACTTATGTTTCCACGCCGAAAGTCGGCTCCAGCGGATATTCGTTCTCCCTGGGAATACATTTGTCTTGCCTGTCTGACTCAGACTGGCCTCCTTGCTTACGCAACCATAGACGCGGAGGGAGGCTCCCTTCTCACTTCTGCAGCGTTTCCTAGGGCCTCTTCTTTCGTTGCCTGGTTTAGGAGGAAGAGAAATGGGGGGAGAGGGATGGGTTTAAGTTTAAGACGCGCCACCCACGAGTTTCTCTCTTAAATCGATAAATCGGGCCCCTCGGCCGACGTAGACGTTGGGGGGCATGTGCGTAACGCCCCACGCGGGGGCTCCTTCCCAGAGCAGCGTAAGGGGGATTTGTGACTAACGATAAGAATTCTCCGAAGGTCGGTGCGCGCCGTTGCAACACGCCTTCGTAACAACAAGTGATTCTCCGCAGGAATGCCGATTCGTAGAAATAAAAGCAGCAAAAGGAAAGAAGTTAGCCAGGCACGTCGCGTTTGTTTTCGTATATCCGAACTTGGCATTTTGAACGCGTTCGGTGTACTCCGCCTTGCGACTTACGTGCAGTGCAGCGAAGACTGGGACACCGTGTCTGGTAATCGACAACGATAACCGGCTGTGGTGTTTCAGAGCCTAGAGAGAAATAGAGAGAGAGAAAAGAGAGAGATAAAGCTCTTTTTTTTATAAAGGCACAGTGCTTAGCCAGCGTATAATCGCCTACTTGATACCCGGCAGGAAATGGGACGAAGTGCAAGAAATGCCTAGAAGAAAGTGACAGAAGAATATATACATAGCGTGTTCCAGCTAAGGTTAGCGAAGGAGCTGAAAGGGAAAAAAAGATTTAAGAAACACGGTGCAAGATACGTTGAAGCCTACGGTGTTTGGTCATCAGATCTCTGACAACTTAACACCGCAAGTCTTATAACTGTATTAGGCACCGTGATCTCTTAATCTATTTTTTCCCTTTAAACAGCTTGGCTAACGTTAGCGGGGACCTACGGTATATATAAAAATGGAAAAGGGGCAGGTCTTGCGATCTAGTCGACAGCGGCGGGACCTAAGCTATGAAGGTCGATAATCTTGTAAACTTTACAGTTATTGCGAAAAAGGAAATAACGTTCCTGATGAGATGAATTGGTGGGTGACAGTTTAGAGGGCGAGCCTATTGAGCCGATCAATAAAAACTAATAGTTGAAGTGCTTCGAACCGTATAGCCAGCGCATAAAAGAGAAGATAGCTAGCATTGCGATATGTTGGGCGCGTTGGTGAACTGAAAGCATAATTAGCGCCAGCGGACAAGGACAGGAGGGAGACGACTACACAATGCGCTAACTTCGACAACTGTATTTCCATGAAACAGCTGCCCATTTAACCATGCACAGTGGCGCCACATCGTCCCGATTGAGCCATCAAAAAAGCCATCGAAAACAAGACGGCCTTCTTGGATGGCTCAATCGGGACGATGGGAGGTCACTGTGCATGGATTAAATGGGCAGCTGTTTAATGGAAATAAAGTTGTCGAAGTTAGCGCATTGTGTAGTCGTCTCCCTCCTGTCCTTGTCCGCTGGCGCTGAATATGCGTTCAGAAGATGGCTAGCCAATTGTGCGCCACACAATCGGGAAAATGTTTATTCTTTATGGCTTATCTGTGTCCCGTAACAATGATTGTCACGTATTCGCGCATTTCCTGTCTTTAACGACGCGCACCCTGTACTTGTTGTTCAGGAACGGCGTGCGCTTACCAGCGTGACGTAGCGTCCTCACAGGAAAGCCACCGGCGCAGTGTTAAATAAATGAAATGTTCGCAAGACTGCTGAGGAATTTCGTTGGGGACAAGATAGGCACCAAAAGGTGTAACCTTTTTTTTGTTTAGTTACGACAACTGGCGTCACGTTGAAGGCGATCAGAGGGGGACAAAGGGGGACCATTCCTCTGGTTCTCGTTGCTGCTTGGCTGACACAAGTCAGAGATTTCACTGCATTGCACGCAGACGTTAAGGAGAAGTGAGACAAACGCAGCTGTCGTATGGGAACCGTGGGACTCAAGGAGGTGCTTTCAGCGACTGTTTTCCCCGTCATAAGCTGTTACTCGATTCTCGGGGATGCAAGAATTTACCGTAGCTGCAAGATAAACATGTTCTATCCTTCGCCGTCGTATAACAGGACGTCGAAGAAAAGCGGAATCCTATGCTTTTGCTCAACCAAAGAAAATCATATCCCCGTGTTATTATTATTATTATTATTATTATTATTATTATTATTATTATTATTATTATTATTATTATTATTATTATTATTATTATTATTATTTATGTGGATGCGCGTCTTCGAAAGTGTGTTGAAACTTTGAGTATTCGCATCTTGTCGGCGGAATTTCGGAACCACTTGTCCGGCGAAATGCGCTGAAGAGACTGTTCAAATGCATTTACTGTGGGTATCAGTAAACCCAGATAGCCAGCTATTTCGTATGAAACGCGAATATATAATTACAAGAAGAACGCGCCGGAGCACCACTATTATGTTGCAGCAACAATATAGCCAACGGTGTGCACCGTACGAAGCAAAATAGAAGGAAAAATAAAGAAATCATAAATTTTGTTTAGTTGGCAGGGTGTGGACTTTCGGGCTGGGTATTTGCTGTAAAATGCGAACTGTCTAAGCTTTTAACGCACCATGAGGTTCAAATAAAGTTTGACAAAAATTTCTTGAAAAGCTCTACACTAGTTTTGCAGTTTGATCAAGGAAAAAGCGAGAGATCATTTAAATAACTGAAACAAAAATAAAGCACTGTAGGAAAAAAATGCGTGAATGAAAACGTAAGATGTTGCGAGACTTATTTAAGACAAGCAAGCTTCACAGAAAGAAAAGTCGCCTTCATATTTTCTCCCATTCCCATTTAGATGTAAGGATCGTTCAGAAAAAATGCGCTAACCAAGTGGAGGTTTAAAAACGCTAGAAATCGATCGTACCGACGAAAAAAAAAGAAGGGACGAAAGAAAGAAAATGATGGCAGTGGGGCAGAACAGAGAGGGTGGGGAGGGGCTTCACCTAAATGATTGACTTCGACATTTGTCCTTCACCGCCACGAACAAGGATATAAAAAGTAGAACTGAGAGTTAAATAATTAGAGAGAACAAGAAAGCAGCAGGCACTTTTCGTCGTATGACGCAACCGGAGGATTTATGAAACGCGGATATATTTTCTATCGTCGCCAATGTGTTTATGTTTTTTTATGTTTCTGGTGATCCGTGTTTATGTACATAAATGTTTTTTTCGTGTTCGTTCTATGCGTCCTTGTGCTGTGTCTCGTGCCCCGCGTTCCCCGCCGCCTTGGCCCAGTGGACGCACGTCGAGAGGGTAATTCGTCATTGGGAGGAACTTTTGTTTTCTGCGAAGTATCTTTATCTTACCTTTTCCTTTGTGACGCTCATATTTTAAGCCTCCTTCTTTTCTTAGGCCGCTCTATGCTGCCGTTCCACCGCATATCTCACGCTTGCTTCCAAAGCGGTTTTCCTGACGTCATTTACTCGCCGCTCTTCAGGCGTCTATTAGACGTCTTTTTTTTTAGGTATATATAGTATACTTAACGTATCTCGCAAAAGTAGAAAAAGTAAAGTGGCGTAATCGCATTGAGAACGAACGTCGCCTTGGACGTCGGCTATCGCAATACACGCCACATTCGCGTATGCGCATTGCGTGTTAAGTTTGACGCATTTTGTCTTAACATTGTTTCTCCCGTGTTCAAGCGGCGTTTTGCGTTTCCCGCGTTCGTTTCTTGGAAGTCAAGATTGGAAGTGATTGAAGCTACGCGGGAATTGCATTTCGTTTCTTCGATTCATCGCCTCCTGAAAAAGAAATGAAATCCCTGCCCGACGAATTTGGGTTTAGGAATCGCGATTTTTTTTCTTCTTGGAAAGCAATAACAACACTGCAATTTATGCCAAGAACATATGACGTTTTCTTGAGTTTTAAGGCACTCGAAGCGTTGGCGAATATTTCTTGAAGTGCAGGGTTAATTCGGGTCTTAGAAAACAAGAAAGTTGCGACTAAACAGAACACAAAGGAACGACAAAAAAAAAAAAAGAGTATACCATGGCGTGAACGAGGCGTTTCCTTAAACGAGGCACGCATTAGCAAGAACGGATGCGTGCAAGAAACGAGTCAACAACAATAAAAAAAAGCAAAATCCATGCCGAATAACAAAGAAAGCGAAGGTTCCAATCACTTGGCGGAGAACAATGCACGCGGGCTGAATCGTAACGACCAGGATGCCGCCAGAGGGCGGGTAGAAGTAAAACAGAGAAGCAGACGACAAACGCAAACAAAAGCAGATGACGGAATTCTCGCTTCCAACGCAGATGCGATGGCGAACCGAAAGCGGCAACTTTTACGCCGTTCCTGTTTTTCAGGATTCCCCATACGAGAAACAATTGTGGCTGACACGGCACTTCGCAAGACGTTGTCAGGAGTTGGAGCTTTATGTGAGCCCTTTTGCTGCTGCGATCGTTGCTAGTGCTGTTTTATTTTATTTTTTTTTTCTGATGCGTTGTCACTACCTGGGGCCGGATGGTTTCGCTTTGCGTAAGCCGCGGGGCGTTTGGGAAAAGCAAGGCTTCGCATGCAAAACACTGAGAGGAGCGGTAAACGTGGGCCATTGGACGTCGCTTGGCAACGGGCTGTGTAGGCTCGGCGAAGAAGACGAGCTTGCGCTGCTGCCTGAGCGAAGTAAGCAAGCAATTTGGCGAACCTCTTCACCGCTATACAAACGCCTCGCGCGTCAGGAAAGAATGAAGCGGCAAGTGCAGCATGGAATGGAAGGATTCAAGTGCGCAGCGCGAACTCAAAGACACAGTAAAAGCTGGCTCAAAAAGTTGGTTATTAGGGAGTTTTAGGAAACAGGGGACTCAAATTTAACGCGCGTGTTCTGCCGGGCGTGCAAAAGGACGCGAAAGTTTTTACAAATTACCCCAAGTGAGGTTCGGGTTTATGTGTGTATGCTACGCCGATTTGATGCGCTATTTATAAAGCCCATTGTTCCTGTTCAACTTAGGCACGCTATTTCTAGATGTCCCTGTTAGGGAATCCTAGATATAACTTAGTCAAGCGCCAAAGAACGCTTTAAAGACTATCAAAACTCCTAATAAGCTAGATTGTGAAAAACCAAGGTACGCTAAGCGGCTTAGCGAGATTTAGAGTCTACGTACCACAGTGAATTAGGGAGCTTTAGAAAAAATTACGCAAGCTGATTAGCGTACGCAAAGATAGTGTCAGCGTCAATGAGCATGCGCTGAAGCCCAACCCCGCTTGAATTATTTTGTAAATTTCTTCGCGTCCGGTTGTGTGTCCAGCAGACACCGTACCCTAACTTTGGATTCCTTGTTTCTAAAACTCCTCAACCTCGCCGCATATAGTGCTTCGTTTTAACGTTTGTTGAGTGCATAAAGTTACAGGTACCACATACGTACTTAACGGAACCTGGGCCCGGTAAGAATGTGATTCTAATTGAAGCGTAACAAGACAAAGCTCTGATAATAGAATACCGCATATAATCGACTGAAAAAGTCTTCTATTATCTTCCATTCTTTTTTCCTCCCTTAATGACTAATGCCCGTGCGCTCAGAGCAAGGAATACGCTTTAATCTGTCTTAGAGTAACTGGTATTATCATCATATGTAAAGTACATGGGAAAATAGAAATTGTTTCTCTCGGCAACCACTAGACGAAATTTGGTTAAGTTTGTTGCATTTAAAAGAAAAAAATGTTCAAATCTAGTGACTGTTGCAAGCGGAGTGTAGACTTTATCAATTTTTGTACAAATATTTTTGAAACCTGCTAATTTTCAGGAAACAAAGCTATCAAGTTTACAACTCTGTAACTCATCAATGAAAAATGGTATCACAATTCTGTAAGTTACATCTAATACTACATCCAAAGCGGACAAAATTGATCTACTATACATGACTCTTAAATACACCAATAATTTGTGAGTATGACTTTCGCAAAACCCCTGTAAACAATGTAACGCACTGATGTATAATATATATTTAAAATTTTACCACTGCGGATGTTTTAACAGACGCTGTGTACAGAACTGCAGGGGCGGATCCAGGTTTTTTCTGAGGGGGGGGGGGGTCAGCTTCTGTAAATGATGATGATGATAGTAGCCTTTCTTATTTACCGAAATTTACTGTTTTTCCTCACGATAAACCCCCGTTTTATACGGCTAAAGCAACACCTGTAGCCCTCCGTGGTGGCTCAGTCAGCTCAGCCGTTGAGCACGAGATTGCGGGATCAAATCCCGGCCGCGGCGGCTGCATTTCGATGGAGGCGAAATGCAAAAACGCCCGTGTTCTTGCGTTGTAGTGCAGGTTAAAGAACCCCAGGTGGTCCGAATTAATCCGCGGGAGCCTTCCACTACGGCGTGCCTCATAATCAGAACTGGTTTTGGCACGTAAAACCCCAGAAAGAGGAAGAAGACCTGTAGCGAAGCCAGGTAACGGTTTCTCCGAGCTTATAGGAAAAGGACGTTACCCAATACAGCCATGTGCTTGGCGGCGGCGCCTGATAATACAGGGTATTCAAAACTAAGCTTTATGGTTTTCTTAAAGTTATGCACTGGGAGGCACGCGAAGACTACCTGTGCAAATAAGTTATGTGGCTAGGGGGGCACAAAGTGAGATGATAATTATCGTTGTGAGCAGCCCAATTAACTAAAATTGAACAATTATTTTTGTTGACTGCAGTAAGTGGGTATGTTTGTATTGAAAACTTAGAGACAGTCGAGTTCCTACGCAGTATTAGTCGGAAGAACTATTATAGCGTGTCCGTGCTCTGAGATATCAGACTCCAAATTTCAATTGTCGTACTGCGCAGAATAATCGAGAATAAAGACGCGACAATTCTCATGAATTCCCGTGAATGATCATGAAGCTCAGTGACTACTTCTGTGGAGGGATGGCGGTGCCATCTGCTCTCTTGAGTCGTGGTGGTGTGTTGACTAGACGAACGTTCTTGAATACGGGCGTAACACTCCGCTCCAACGCAGCAACCACTACACTGGTTGTTTACGATGTGCGAATCACCGCGTATGAAGACTCACGACGCCACCTACAAGAATAACGATGTGGCATAGTAGGCGAGAGCGCGAGCCAGCGTCTTCGTGTTTTGTTCCCACGCGACGTCATCCTTTTACACAAGACGCGCATCTGCTCCCGTTTCTCTAACCACGCGACGCCATCCTAGGCCCGCGCGCTGGCGTTGGCCGCTGACATGACGCTCCCCCACTTCGCAGCCGCGGCTCGAGGCTTCGCCCCGCTCCGCGAGAACGCCCGCTCAGATAAACGGATCCGGCGGGCTTGAGCCTCCTATGCTTAATGTACGACAATAAAACTGCGAAGTTACGATGAAAAACTTGTAGCGTACGAACGGTAGTGTGCTCGTACTGGATATTGTCAACGTGTAACTGTGATCACAGTGAGTGCTACAGTTAAAAAACGTTGCCTATGCATAGTTCTTAGTTTAGCTGTTAGTTGTTATTATTTATATATGAACACTTCAGCAAGAGATCTCTTTCATTAAGCAGGTTGGTCGCGGAATCGGTGACAGCCAATGAGGCAACCGTTGACACCCCAAGGGGAAACTAAGTTAATCAGGCGCGGAGGTGCTCGAGCGGACCTCGGCGTGTTTGGCAAAAGGGACGTCCCCTCGTTTATTCGATGCCACCGACGGGACGAGTAAGGCACGGCAGGCGCCAGGAGGTCCAAGATGTTCATGAGAAAAAATAACTACGGCACCTTCGCGACACCACACTCATGCGGAATACAACTAAGCTAGTGAGCGAGCTAGCTTTACTTCCACATTGCTGATATCACTGGTACTCGCGAAAAATAGTTTTGAAGAATGCTGGTGGCCATATTTTTGCGAGAGGGCCATCCGGCCCCTGTCAGCGAGGGGGCGATGCAGAAATCTGAGGGGGGGGGGGGGGGTCAGGACATCCGGACATCCCCCCTGGATCCGCGCCTGGAACTGTGATATAGGTTCGTGGTGCAGAGTTGAGGATTTGTAAAATTCGTGATTCTTTCTTCCTTTCAAACTAACTGATTCTCATCAATTCCTGAAAAAAAAATATGGAGGTCATGAATGAAAATTTGTTTCCAACAGTCACTATAGAACTTCACTTCTACCCTCGGATGCAACAAGTTTAATTAAAATAGGCCTAGGGATTATCTGTGAAAAATAATTCTGCGTTTTCCATGTATTTGAATCAGCGGCATCGGAGTAGAGCCCAAGCTAAAGTTTCCTCTTAACGAAACACCTAATTAATTACCTTTCTATGTGGCGTGTTGTGGGGTTTCTTGTGCATATTATGTGTCTGTGACTTACACTGCAAGTGTTGTTTCATCTATCTATCTATCTATCTATCTATCTATCTATCTATCTATCTATCTATCTATCTATCTATCTATCTATCTATCTATCTATCTATCTATCTATCTATCTATCTATCTATCTATCTATCTATCTATCTATCTATCTATCTATCTATCTATCTATCTATCTATCTATCTATCTATCTATCTATCTATCTATCTATCTATCTATCTATCTATCTATCTATCTATCTATCTATCTATCTATCTATCTATCTATCTATCTATCTATCTATCTATCTATCTATCTATCTATCTATCAAGCTAGCGAGACAGCTGGCGAGATAACTATTTTGCTAGCCAGCTCCCTAGCACTCATTACCTCGTGTTCTTCGACAGACGCATACGCCACACGTCGCAGGGAGCATTCGGAGACACGTCTTCGAAGGGATCCGGTCGAGGAAGCAGAGATCGGGCCAAATTTGTTCCGCGTCGGCATGGCAACAAGCTCGCAAAATCGCTCGCGCCCACTGCCAAGACGACGCGTACTCGCGTTCTCGGGGAAAGAAAGCGAGCTGGAGATAAGCAAAAAAAAGAAGAGGCCTGCTGAAGACAAATTCATTGGTCAGTGCATCACTCGCGCATGCCTCGGGCCAACCGGCCGGGCGGCGGGCGTCTGGCAACCAGCCTTGACTCCTTGGCGCGGCCGGCTTTGGCGGTAGTAGTAGGCTCCGGTCATCGAGATAGGCTTTGGCCGTCAAGCATGGCAACCCCCCTTAACTCCCAGGGCCCCTTGAGCTAGCGCTAGCTCTTGGGGGTTTCCGTCGTAACCCAAAAAGAAAGAAGAGGCGAACGAAAGAAGGAAAAAGAAGGAAGCGAATATGTAGAAGAGGTTCTGTAGGCCATCTCCTTCATACGGTCTTTCTTTCTTTCTTTCTAGCTTTGTTGGAAAGTAAGCAAATATGAAGGAGAGCTTCAGTAAGCGTAAGCCGCCTCCTTGGTTCGGCTTGTCTTCTCTCTTCCTTTCTTACTTTCTTTCTAGTTTGTCTGTTAGAGTGTTAGATCTAACAGCGAGTCAATAACGAAACGTTTTTACTTACTGCGCATGCTACGTCAGTGCAGGTTTTTATTTCCTAGTTCTTTCTTTGTTATCACGAACCACGCATCAGCTTCCTTTTTTTTTCCCTCTTCTTTTCCCTATTTCGTTCACTCTGTTTAGTAATGCGCTCCGGGGCAACTCATAGGAGGCGAAGTGGGCGTGTGGTAGGTGGGGAGAGGGAGAGGGTGTGACGCGAAGAGGTGGTGGTTCCTGACAAGTGCAGGCGTTCGCTGCAGATACGAGACGACGACGACGACGTTTCTTAGTTTGTTGGCTGGAATGGGCTGCCTCTTCTAACGGGAAGTATAAAAAAGAAGAAAAATTAAAAGAAAGAAAGAAAGAAAGAAAGAAAGAAAGAAAGAAAGAAAGAAAGAAAGAAAGAAAGAAAGAAGTCAAGCGGTAAAAATAACAAGTGGTTTGAGGAGAAGCTGTCGAAGCAGGAAGCGAGAGAAACGTTGCAGGCAAGCCTCGGATTCCGGTCCACTTCGGGATCCCGGAGAATTTTTTTCGGCAGCAGCAGACGGTTTTGAAGGGAGTTAGGGAATAAATGCGGAGAGGGAGAGAAAAAAATGGCGGTCAACGAGAATGCGTGGATCGCGAACGCGAGCCAGATAAAAGAAAACATTGCGCTTCTGTCAATATAGTAAGTAAATAGGTAAACAGTAATAAGTAAACGAGTAAGTATAATATTAAGTAAGCAAAGTGAACACGGAGAAGGAAAGAACAGTGACAGCGAGGACGATAAGCCTAGCTCGTACGTCAAATCGGCAGGCATAAACTGCGTCACGCGCTCGTGAGCGGCAAGGCGAGGTCATTTGCTTGAGCAGAAAGAAAAAAGAAATGCCAGCGAAGAGATAAAAACAAAGCAAAAAACAACAGAAAGCAAAAAGAAACAAAGAGGAGGAACAAAAGTTCCTCTGTGTCAACCTCCCTCCCCGCAATCATTGATGACGTTGGCTGCGTTTGACGGGTAGCAGGCACTTTGTAGAATGGTTGCAGCGTAGCTGAAAACTAAAGTACGGGCAGGAGCCGTGGCAGTGTTATGAGATCGCCGACAGCGAAAGTTTTCCGAGTACAGCATCCGAGAAAAAAAGAAAGAAAAGTAAAGCCACTTCATGCTGCCTCCCTCAAGTGAAATCTCGCAGCGCGGATGCTTTTCCATACGACTACCACATCGCTTACTGAAGTTACATGTTAGATGGGCAAGTCACTAGGACATGGTTTACCTTTCTCGTGACTTCCGTGCTTCGAAGTCTTTTGCAGTCGGCTGTACATTCTTGCCCTGAAAAGGCTGCTGCAATGCGTTTGTATATATTGTGTATAACTAGAGCAGTGCCACTATCGCATATCGCACTCCTCTGCAAAAAATTGCTGAATATGAAGCATTGAAGGATACGACGATGGGTGGTCTCCTCGCGTCTATCGACATGGAGGAAACGTTTGCGTCAACTCTGTTCGAAATCAATATTTTCATTAACAGTGTTCATTGCATGAGAGCAAAGACGAAAAATTGACGTGCCGACCGAGCGGCCACATGCAGCATAAAGTTCCAGATTGTGACTGAAAGAGCAGCCTTCAAAATGCAGATTAGATTTTTTTAATTAGTTAAATAAAATGCGCGTCCTAGACGCGTCTTCTGTCGATGTTGAGATTGGAACAAACCCGGTCACTTGATGGATGAATGATGCGGATGAAAGGGGATGAAACTTGTGATAACTAACTAACTAACTAACTAACTAACTACTAACTAACTAACTAACTAACTAACTACTAACTAACTAACTAACTAACTAACTAACTAACTAACTACTAACTAACTAACTAACTAACTAACTAACTAACTAACTAACTAACTAACTAACTAACTAACTAACTAACTAACTAACTAACTAACTAACTAACTAACTAACTAACTAACTAACTAGAATCAGTGATTGACCACTAAATTCCAAATGAATATGTGAATATATTGTTACGGGGAGAAAAACGCATGACAATTTATTTGCACGATATATGCCTGTACAACGGGCAGAAGACAAGCATACAAGATGAAGCCCCCCGTGCGCGCGACTATCGGAGATCGTCGTCTTCGTCACTCCTTTCATGATCGTTCGCTACTGCAGCGCCTCGTAGGAATATGATTAGCAATCTGTCTAAATAAATGGCTCGTTGACGAATTAACTAACCAGCTACTCAAGTAATTGACCAAGAATCTATCTATCTATCTATCTATCTATCTATCTATCTATCTATCTATCTATCTATCTATCTATCTATCTATCTATCTATCTATCTATCTATCTATCTATCTATCTATCTATCTATCTATCTATCTATCTATCTATCTATCTATCTATCTATCTATCTATCTATCTATCTATCTATCTATCTATCTATCTATCTATCTATCTATCTATCTATCTATCTATCTATCTATCTAAATAACGAAGCAACATCTCTGTCTCACTAACAATCATAGACTCTTGTTCTGTCAAAGGGTGGGTTTTAATGGTTCACAGAATTGCAAGGCCAGTGAAAATTTAGTGAAATATATTACTGACGCCAAGCTGCGTTGCAGCGAGCTATCTGGATGGTAACATAGCATGTCTGCATCAACTCGCAATAATAGTTACGTCAGACACACATGAGTTTTGAGAGACGACGTACTATGCTGCTTGCCAGATTAATATGTCGTTGTTGTCCTTGTCCTTGTTGTCTATTAACTGCGAAAGTATGTCTATTTGGCAACTTAAGGTATCCGGATCTAACGTAGCTGACCTCCCCACGTTTCTACATCCAAAATTAGACAAAAAACGTTTTAGCTTCCCAAGAGGCCATTAACAGAGCACGTTAGGTTCTGCACGCGCTGAGGCATGTAACGAAACAGTATCTTTCATTTTTGCATTTCAGCCCACAGCCATGATAATTTTTCGCGTCAGTGAGTTTGATGTACTTTGCGGTGACATAAATTATTTCAGCTTGATTAAAGGCTACCAACGCATGTCATAGGTCATATCGTGCATTCACAGTGCGCATGCCATTTGTTTACATATAGAATATTGTGTTGCAAAAGCAACAGCAACAACAAACAACAATAACAATTCTAAGTAAGGCCGCGTACCGTGCCTGACAACTTACGGTGAGCCAAAATACCGTAGCACGTACCAGACTACGAGGCAGGGCGGTGTACTTTAACGTACCGAGAACTCCCTTGCCGACATTACACCCCTGCTTCCGAAAATAGGTAGCAAGGACTCAAATGGGCGCGTAGGTGCTGAATCTCAACGACCCTGCTGCTTATTCCGGGCCGAGACCCGGTGACAACGCCCACGCCTCGCTTTCGACATCCTTTGTTTTTCAGCGCAAAGGTCAAAGCAGTGCGTGAACGCGTTGCTTTCTGCATGCCCGAGGAAACTGCGCAGTACCGGTAATCGAGGATCATAGACGCTTGATCGCTGCTATGGACACTCATTATATACCCTACAATCACCGTAGGAAATTGCGCCCTCTAAGGAAAGAAGGCCACAGCAAAATGCGCCTTACCGCAAATGACCCTTCCTACCTACGTTCCTTCTTTCCTTCAGTTTTCAGTTTCAGTTCAGTTTATTATCCATTCAATACAATGATTATGTAAACGATACTATGCTTCCTTCATTCATTTCAATTATTTATTTATTCATTCTCTTCCGTCACTCATTCCATTCATTCTTTGCTCATTTGCTCTCGTTGCCGATTGGCTGACGCGAGCCCCGTAACCTTCGCTCCACTACGCGGAGCTGTACTCCCTTTCACACTTATCGGGTAACGCTGCGGAAGCCACGCAAGTAGTTCGGTCACTCCGCGCGTTCCGCAGTGCACTTGTTTTTGATCTGCGGCGCTTTCTACGGAATAACAACTCGATATATTGCAACTACAACTCGTGGACGTTATGTTTATGTCAGATCAAGTATTTGTGCATATTTGTGCTTGCTGTATACGACGTAACTATGTTTTGTTCGTGAGCGCGAGCGGTGTGCTGTGGCTTTGGGTCGCAGCAGCGTGTCACTCCGCCTGTTCGGTGGTGAATATATTTCGATCTTCGACGTTTCTCACTTAATAACTGCCTCGTATTTTGCGACGTAAAAATATGAGACCTAATGCTACATCGAATTACAAAACGCATATCTATGCATTTCTTTCCCGCGTGACGCACTATTTTTGGTCGCGAATTCGAGCAGTGATAGAGGTCTTGACCTCTATCTCCCGTAGCATTCCCTGCTGTGTATAAAACAGTGATAGAGAGTACAGGCGCGGGCGCATAGAGCTTTGAATTCGCCGTCTGCTCCAACTCCCAGATTTCGCCTGTCTTAAGCAGAATGCCTCGTCCGATAATTAGGGAGCAGACGTTGGGGCTGGAGAAAACAGTGTCGAAGTCAGGTCAGGTGGGTCGGCATTTCAGGAACTTCGCGCGCTCCATTCGTTACGGCTGCAAAGGCAAACCAACCGCTTTCAAAGAAGAAAAGGAATTAACGAGGTCGCCATAATTTCGGAGCAGAACTGGCCGACCGCCTCGAACCAGCTAGGCACACCGGTACATTAGACCAAGGCACCGAGGCCACCCTTTCAGTTCCCGCAAGTTACCTCCTGTGGTGCCAACGCTTGGCTGGTCCAAGCTGCGGACACTCTAACACAAGAAGCAGCTGCGTCTAATGACACAGCAAGGACCGTTACACGTTTATTCAGTAAAAAAAAAAGGACTGGCAACTAAAAGAACTGAAGGACACCGCGCCCTTCTGAACCGGCACGTTCCTGCTCAGGCGTGCGCGTACAACGGCTGGTTCGATTTAATGAGCAGCGTGCGCGCGCATTGCCGAGCTTAGAAGCGGGCTGAATTTCTTGGAATGTTACCGCGGCAGAGGTGACGGGAGAGGTTAATTGCTTCTTCGCTTTCCTGAACGCGAGCACCACACAGACAAGCTGTATATGTATATAGCGATGAACAATGCTATTGAAGAAAAGCGATACGCGAACGTGTCTCGTACTACCTCAACACTTTTTCTTTCTCTCTCTTGTCTCTCTTTTTTATTTATGGTTTCTTCCAAGTCCTCTGCTCTGACAGAGGAGGGTCCGGGACCATAAAAACGAAGAGCCGCGCGGCATTGCATAATATCGGCGTTTTCCGCGCCATTAAATAGCGTCCCTGTCTCCCTTGCATCACTGAGCCTTCGACCGTATATCTTTTTCTTTTCTTTCTATTTTTTTCTCGCCCACTCGATCGTTTTCATCGCGAGAATTCGTTAATAATCTCGAACGCGTTGTCACCTTGTGCCTTGGGCTAGAACATGCCAGTAAATTGGCGCCTGTACGCGTTTCACTTTGTGTTTCGATTTTCTTACGCCATTTTTTTTTTCCGAGGCGAAGGCGTTGTACAGGGCGATAGTCCGCTGCCACTTAGGCATGTTTCTGCATGGGAGCGAGTTGGCTGGCTGTAACTACAATGCATGAAAAAAAGAAAGAAAGAAAGAACGAAACGAAGCTCACTTTCTGACTGACACGTACTTTGTCTGCAGAAAGTACGTGCCACACCAGTAAGTGATGTCGCTGTCTCGCAGTGGCCTGTCGTCGAATAAGGCGAGTGTTGAAGCGATGCAAATGAATAATGCACTTTTTTGAGGTATTTCTGATTCGCGCGGTTCATTCAAACTTTGTAATAGAGTCTTTCGAAATCATAGAACCGCGACCGATTGTCGTCCTGTATACGAGTTCGCGCCTGAATATATTGTCGTCAGAAGACGTGCCGTACTGTCTCGGTTTTGAAGCTCTTTGCACTGCAGAGGAGAACTCGAAGAACCGTTTTCTCTTTCGATATCGCTTCGTGTCTTCTCAGAGTGCTGGCCATTTTTTTTTTTTGCAACGCGTTACGAATACTTTACGGCGCATATCACTAGCAGTGACGACGGCCGTACACGCAAACGACCTCCTCTAATGCAGTTTCTTTGTATGTGCATAATAGGTGTAGCGGCTCCTTGGTCCAAGTTCGTAACAACACAAGCATCGTGCGGAAAGTTTCTCATCTACGTAAGGGCGATGAGGAATGGCGTTGTATTTTTAAGCAATACGGTATTTTTCATCAATTCCTATCTGTGTGTGTGTGTGTGTGTGTTCTTGAAGACAAAGAAAACCAAAGTAGAAACATAGATGTGCGTATGTGTGTGCTTGAAAGACATGTCATCATCATGATCATTATCATAATTACCATTCTTTAAGAGCCCCTAGTGGGATGTCATGTGTATTTTTTTGCGAATGCGTGCATAATTGTAAGCGCGCGCTCGTGTGTGTGTGTGTGTATTCTTGTCGAAACGCTGGCAGTTAGTGAGGCTTCCCTTTCCCTGTTTGTGTGCGTGTTTGCGCTTATGTGTTTTTATGTGTTTACGCGCGCGAGCATGTGTGTGCGTTGCGTGCCTGGGAACCTTACGCTAGTCTGAAATAAGACAAGCCGTGTTTGTCGAAGTTTGCCTTGGGGTCCGCCTAACTAGGTTACCTTAATGAGCGGAGAAATGCGGTGTGGAAGGAACAAAAGAACACAATGTGTTTTTATATCGTAGGATAAACAGACTGACCGGTCTGAACGCTTTGTTATGCATGGAAGGTGGGGACGCACTGTTATTGTTATCGGGCGCACAACCGAGCCCTCGCGAGCATGCTGAGAGTTTCTGGATTGCATACGTAATCGCTTATGGATCGGCGGGATTCTGTAGCCGCGATTTATGCTGCGCCTCATTAAAACAGTGATGCATGATATTTAGCGTCGGCCAATCAGTGGGGCAGCTTGTTATTTCTTTTTTGATGTTTGCTTTCTTCGCGGGCGCATCTGCATAAGCCTGCACAACCGTTATAAGCTGAATGTCCTTGTAAATAGTACTGGATTATTGCGAGAACGGGCAATGACCTTGAGACGGTAAATGACACCAAATAAAGTAGGCCGAGAAATAGAACCTCTACACGCGACTGTGCGCTGGTGCTGATGCAACAGCGCAATAATACGAATGATATCTTTACTATTTAGTATATCTCTTTAATAAACTAGCTTGAAGTGCCGCTTATTGTGTGTCATACTGTCGCTGTGTAGTGACTCGTTCGCGTTTTATGACAGTAGATGCAAAAGTGACTTGACCAAATTTTCGCCGTAAGATTCTCAGAAAGCCTTTGACATTACTTGAAGTTCTGTGTCTAGTACAACATATGCACGTCCCCTTATAAGTGAACGTCAGAAGGATTGACTGAAGCATTGCGAACAGCAGAATATTGTCACAGTTGTACAATGGCTGCGCTTAAAGCAACACACGTCTCAGTTATGACTACAGTGGCAGTACACAGTTAGAAAAAGATAAAGATAACATAATATAGATAAGCTAAATTTTGTAAAGTCGTGTGGTATAAAATCTGTTTATGACTGAATATATCGTTCTTCACCGTTGTCTTCAAGCTTACAGGTGACGACTTACCAGAGCCCGTACTAACGCAAAAAAAAAGGTATTGATCGTAAGAGCATATTTCAATCAATCGGGGTTTTCGAGACATATTATTAGCGAACGCTGCCAACCAATAGTGAAGCTCACTTACGGACCCCCATTTTTGTAGATTTAGACTCAAGGCCCGCATTCATGAGAACGTAATTAGGCTATAACTGGTCGTAAAAAGAAATCCAGCCAATCATGACGACGAACATATTGTAACGGTATTTCAAGGAGTAAAATAGAAAAACTGGTTTATTAAGGGCGAACCTGTGCCCTGCAACTAACTATGTACACGAAGAGTTTCAAAAAGAACGTTCCACACGAGCGTCTCTGCGCCGAACGCACTTCTTTCTCTTCCAGTGATGGTCCGAGCCCCTGCCTCGTGCGCGTGCACGAGCGGCACACATTGCGCCACCCCACGAAACCAAGCAGGCGCGCGAGAGGTAGCAGACGCTCTTTTGACACAGTGGCTCGCTGGCTACCGTCGTAGAACACATGTTTAGGAGCAGACTTGCGGCATTACTCCCCCTCTCAATAAGCATCGTCCCGATGCCGGCAGGAGGGTAGCTAAGTTAGTCGGAGGCTTTTCGTTATCGGTCGTAATAGGGCTTCATGCGGACTATGTGGACGACGTCCGCAATGTTAGGGCGTTTAGTGCGCTCGTTTCCACTAGGGATTACTTCGTAAGTCAGGTCGCTTAGTCGACGGATAACCTCATAAGGGCCAAAGTACCGTCGTAGTAGCTTTTCTGAGAGTCCGCGACGTCGCACTGGTGTCCATACCCACACCTTGTCACCCGGCTGGTACTGAACTATTCGGCGGTGCCTGTTGTAAGAACGTGCATCCTTGCATTGTTGATGGCGTAATCGGCATCGTGCCAACTGGCGGGCTTCTTCGGCTCTTTGTAGGAACTCGTCAACGTCGCACGGGTTGCCGTCGTCATTATCTGCTGGCAGCATGGCATCCAGCGTTGTTGTGACGGTGCGCCCATAGACAAGTTCAAACGGAGTGACACGAGTGGACTCCTGTAGAGCCGTGTTGTAGGCGAATGTAGCGTAGGGCAGGATCTCGTCCCAAGTCTTATGTTCGATGTCAACATACATTGACAACATGTCAGCGATGGTGCGGTTCAGGCGTTCCGTCAACCCGTTTGTTTGGGGATGGTATGCAGTGCTTTTTCTATGACTGGTGTTAGTCATCGTCATCAAGCACTGCATCAACTCAGCTGTAAATGCTGCACCTCGATCTGTTATGACAACCATTGGGGCACCATGTCGAAGCACTATGTTGTGAACAAAAAACTTGGCAACTTCGACGGCCGTTCCCCGCTCAAGGCAGCCAGTTTCAGCATATCGTGTCAAATAGTCGGTCGCGATAACGATCCACCTCTTCCCTGATGACGATGTGGGAAATGGTCCAAGAAGATCCATCCCAACTTGTTGAAATGGAGTCTTAGGTGGGTCTATGGGTTGAAGAAGACCAGCTGGCTTTACGGGTGGTGTTTTGCGCCTTTGACATTCGCGACATGTCTTCACGTAGTGCTGTACTGACGCTAATAAATTCGGCCAATAATACTTTGCATGGATTCTGGCGAATGTTCGGGTGACACCCAAGTGGCCTGATGATGGGTCATCATGGCAGGCTTCTAATATTTCAGGCCACATAACTGACGGTACGACGAGTAAGAACTTTTCATTGTTGTTTTGGAAGTTTCTCTTGTAGAGTGCGTTATCTCGGAGGCAGAATGAAGATAATCCTCTCTTAAACACTCGTGGAACTTGAACGTTATGCCCTTCGAGATACTTTATGAGTGGGAGCAAATCTGCGTCGGCCCGTTGATGCTCGGCGATTTCAGCGGCTCGCATAACACAAAGGAATGGGAAATCGTCGTCTTCAGAAGGAGGAGAGCCGACCGGTGCGCGTGACAAGCAATCAGCGTCGTTATGCTTTCGCCCAGACTTGTACACAACGGTAATATCGTATTCTTGGAGTCTGAGGCTCCACCTCGCAAGTCGTCCGGATGGGTCTTTCAAGCTTGCCAGCCAGCACAGTGAATGGTGGTCGCTAACTGCATGAAACGGCCTGCCGTAGAGGTATGGTCTAAACTTGCTGATGGCCCATATGACTGCCAAGCACTCCTTCTCCGTCGCAGAATAGTTTCTTTCAGCTTTTGAAAGAGTGCGGCTAGCGTACGCTATGACCTTCTCTTCTCCATTTTGCCACTGAACTAAAACTGCGCCAAGACCCAGATTGCTGGCATCTGTGTGGACTTCTGTGTCTGCGGTCTCGTCGAAGTGGGCGAGGATTGGCGGGGATTGCAAACGCTTCTTTAATTCTTTGAAAGCAGTGTCTTGTTCGGTATGCCATACGAAGGGTATGTCTTCTTTCGTGAGTCTTGTTAGAGGTTCCGAAATTTTTGAGAAATTTTCTACAAATCGCCTGTAGTAAGCGCATAAGCCCAAAAATCGACGCACCTCTTTCTTATCTCGTGGCTTTGGAAATCCTGCGACGGCTGCAGTCTTCTCGGGGTCCGGCCCAATACCTTGAGCGCTGATGACGTGACCCAAGAAACGAAGCTCTTCAAATCCAAACTGGCACTTTTCTGGTTTGATTGTCAAGCCGGCCGACTGGATAGCCTGGAGCACTGAACGTAGCCTCTCCACGTGCTGCTCGAACGTTGAAGAGAATACCACAACGTCATCCAAGTAGACTAGGCATGACTGCCATTTGAGACCCGACAGGACACTGTCCATCATGCGCTGGAAGGTCGCTGGCGCGCAACAGAGGCCGAATGGGAGTGCTTTAAACTCATAAAGTCCGTCCGGAGTAACGAATGCTGTTTTTTCACGATCTCTTTCGTCCACTTCAATTTGCCAATATCCGCTTTTTAAATCCAACGAAGAAAAATACTTTGCATCACGCAGCCGGTCCAAGGTGTCATCGATACGTGGCAAGGGGTACACATCACGCTTGGTGACGCTGTTCAGTTTCCGGTAATCAACACAAAATCTCATTGTGTTGTCCTTTTTCCTGACAAGAACTACCGGGGACGCCCATGGGCTGTTGGACGGCTGAATGACATCATCCTGAAGCATCTCTTGCACCTGATTCTTTATGATCTCCCGTTCTTTCGGCGATACTCGGTATGGGTGTTGGTATACAGGTCTGGTTGCTTCATCTGTTATTATACGGTGTTTAACAACCTGCGTTCTCCGTACTCTTGAGGAAGTAGAGAAACACTCTGCAAAAGCACCTATGAGGTCTTGTATGGTTTTCGCCTCGGCTGGCGATAGGTGTGGGCTTATTGCAACTGCTGCTGTGGCCTTATTCGTAGTTTTCGCAGGAGGTGGCTCCGACTCCAGGGTACATAAGCTTGTCACTGTAGTAAAACTGTGCAGGAAGGCGATGGCAGTGTCCTTCGCGACATGCTGAAGTTCATTTCCGAAGTTTGTCAGCAATAGATCGGCAAGCCCATCGCGTAAGCGGATAATGCCCCTAGCAATGCAAATACCTTTCTTCAGCAATAGCTCGACATTGCCGTCCGCTATACCCTCGGAGTCAACGAATGCTTGATTTCTGACGCGAACCAGTACACTGCTTCGTGGTGGCACAGTTACGTCTGCGTCAAGAACTCGCAAGGCAGTGTAGTCCGGTTCCTCAGGCTCCTCCATGTCAATGGCCAACTTCGTAGAGAAGGAAACGCTAGAATTCTGCAGGTCAATTATAGCACCGTTTGCGTGCAGAAAATCCATACCGAGTATAACGTCTCTCGAACAGTCCGGAAGTACTACGAATTCGGTAACGTAAGTTACACCTCGAATCAGAACTCTTGCAGTGCATATTCCTAGAGGACTAATGAGGTGACCCCCAGCTGTACGTACGTGCGGTCCGTTCCACGGCGTCAAAACTTTCTTAAGCTGTTTTGCGAGTGCGTAGCTTACGACTGAATAATCAGCACCCGTGTCTACTAAAGCATTCGATTCATGTCCATCCACGGCAATAAGTAAGTCTGAAGAAATTTTCTGCGTACTTATCGTAGTCGTCGCTTTCTGCTTGTCGCTACTGCACTGCAACATTGACGGAGGATCTTCGCTTTGTCGAACGTCAGCGGCCTTGCCTCCCCAGGTCGCTGGCTTTAGTTTTCCGGGCGCGGGCTTTCTGAACGACGCCTTGGGGAACTTGAAAAGGGTCGTGGGCTTGGTGATCGGTAGCGGGCGGGCGCTGGTGACCGTGACTGGTGTTGGTAACGAGCAGCTGCAAGTTGACTTCGCGACAAGTAATCTTCGATATCGATGGGTCTTTCCCCATTGCGGGGGCAAGGTGCATTGACAGCGAATCCACGAAGGCCGACTCGCCGATATGGGCACCATCTGTACATGTGTCCGGCCTCTCCGCAATGGAAGCAGAGCGGCGTCCTGTCGGGTGTACGCCACACGTCGCTTTTCCGTGGTCTGTACTCGTGGTCTGTACTCGTGGATCTTTCTCCCTGGAAAGATGCACTGCGGGGAGCCGGTGGGCGTGCACTGAGGGCTGCGAATGATGCAGTCTGCACGGCAGGCTGACGCACAGCGTCAGCGTATGTTGGTACGCGGCGTTCCTGCAGTGGTTGCCCGAGTGAAACAGGCTGCACCTCCGGTTGCGGTTCTAACATGGCATGCCTAACTTCATCCCGAATGACGGCGGCCAGCGAAGAAACAGTCGACGCGACTTGCGGTTGCTGCAGCTTCCGAAGCTCTTCTTTAACGATAGTTCGCACCAGCTCTCTCAACGCTTCGGTGTTATTGCCCATGCCTGCCGAAAGAACGTCCACAGGGGCGCTGCTGACATCACGGTTGTAGTGGCGGGCGCGCTGCTGCAGGGCCTTCTCTATCGTCGTCGCCTCGGTGCGAAACTCCGCAACAGTACGTGGCGGGTTGCGAACCAACCCGGCAAATAGCTCCTCCTTCACGCCACGCATAAGATGGCGCACTTTCTTCTCCTCGGACATGTTTGCATCGGCACGTTTGAACAGACGGGACATGTCCTCGATGTACATGCCGACACTCTCGTTGGTGCGCTGGTTCCTGGCTTGCAGAGCATTCTCAGCCTTCTCTCGGCGATCGGCGCATGCAAACGCAGCAAGCAGATGTCGCCGAAACTCTTCCCACGACGTTAACACCGCTTCGTGATTCTCGTACCATGTCTTTGCTGAATCCCCCAACGCGAAGTACACGTGGCGACGTTTCCGTGCCGGGTTCCAGCCGTTGACATCTGCGACCCTCTCGAAGTGCTCCAACCAATCCTCGACGTCTTCGTACGGGTCGCCGTGGAACATCTCGGGCATGCGCGGCGGGTACACGACGACCTCGGGTGATGTCGCCTGGCTAGTCATCGTCGTGGCGTCAGTGGAAGACATCGTCCGTGTGGCCGTAGCAGTGGGAAGCGGTCCGAATTCAGGCGGGTCTCCCCGAAGTCGGCGGCTGGCGCGCTGGTGCACTGGAGTCACCTCTCCAGATTCCAATCGCTGAGGATCGGGGCTCCGGTCTCTGGCACCCAGGGGACTTCCAAACATACCCAGCACCTCCACCAGAATGTAACGGTATTTCAAGGAGTAAAATAGAAAAACTGGTTTATTAAGGGCGAACCTGTGCCCTGCAACTAACTATGTACACGAAGAGTTTCAAAAAGAACGTTCCACACGAGCGTCTCTGCGCCGAACGCACTTCTTTCTCTTCCAGTGATGGTCCGAGCCCCTGCCTCGTGCGCGTGCACGAGCGGCACACATTGCGCCACCCCACGAAACCAAGCAGGCGCGCGAGAGGTAGCAGACGCTCTTTTGACACAGTGGCTCGCTGGCTACCGTCGTAGAACACATGTTTAGGAGCAGACTTGCGGCAATATTATTAGCGAAGGTGATCAACCAATGGCAAACAGTGCTTGCGATCAAAACGCTTAGTGAATTCATCCCCTCCATATTATTTTTTTCTCTCTCGTGAGGGGGTCATTGAAAGTTATCTCCATCGTGAGCTGATGCCAGGATTGTCATACGCTTTACGAAAAG
The DNA here is from genome assembly GCF_013339745.2 of Dermacentor silvarum. Classification (NCBI taxonomy): domain Eukaryota; kingdom Metazoa; phylum Arthropoda; class Arachnida; order Ixodida; family Ixodidae; genus Dermacentor; species Dermacentor silvarum. The sequence goes on from NC_051163.1 coordinate 25,098,701, forward strand.
CATACACTGTGGATAAACCCACAACAGGCTTCATCTAGCTAGCCATCCTATCTACGTAAAATTGCAGTAATCACTGTTCGGTAACAATTTTGGATTTATTCGCACACGTCCACGGACTAGCTGCGATAGCTAAAGGATTGCTTTCCAAGACTCCAGCTAATCACGATTTATCCTTACGCGTTGACTCCTTTATCACGTTCACCGTTAAGTTCACGATCCCAATGTTTGGTTCATTCAGAAACGTCTTCCGTCTGGCTTGTTTAAGCCACTGCGCAGGGCAAACGGCCGAGGCCAGTGGGGCCCTGGACTAAAGGGGCTCCGATCATTCCACCAAAATGCTTTTGATCAATAAACGTTTTCTTCTTCTTCTTCTTCTTCTTCTCACCTTCTAACGCATACGCCAGTAGCGTAGATTGTGTCGTGTACGTTTTCTTCGCAGCCAGCTCCACATCGCATCCACAAGCGCGTTGCTGCGATTCTTGGATCCATCCGGGCTGGGCGACCTCGTCTGTGACACAGCGCTGAAAATTTCACTACGTCGACGGCGATAACGCGCATCAACTCTCGACTCTTTCATCTCCGAATATTTTTCTGTCTTCCCTTTTTATCTCACCCAGTGCAGGGTAGCCAACCGGGCTCAGTCCTGATTAACATCGATGCTTTTCGTTAGTCATCTTCTCTCTCTCTCTCTCTCTCTCTCTATATATATATATATATATATATATATATTAACGAAGAAAAAGAGAGTACGACGTGCGTTGGATTTGCACAGTTTATTTTGCTAACGTTTCGGCTGGTGGACCAGCCTTTCTCAAGGTCATCAAAGTTTCGGTCAACCAGCCTAAATGTTAGCACAATAATCTGCGTAAATCCAACGTACGTCATTCTCCCTTTTTCTTTATTATAATACCGGGGCCAGCGTGATTGCCTTAGCCACGACTATATATGTATATGTGACGTATATATACGTATACATGTATAGCAGCAGCAGAAGATCACGGATGCAGATATATACAGAATAAACCGATGAAGTATGTTAATATCGCTTACAATATATATATATATATATATATATATATATATATATATATATTGAGGTAGCCAGCGGCGAGTTCCACGTAATGCATGATCTCTCTTTCATAAAGAGTGTTTGTAAACCTCAAACTTTCTCGGCGTACGGCTTATCTTCGATCGTTCGTTTACCGTCCCCGCTTATCTCTCCGATATTAACGCGCAGCGCCCGGGCTTAGCAAAGAACGATACAAGGACAAAGCTCCGCAGCAGGAGAGGAAAGTCGCAAACAGGTGCAAGGCCGCTATGTACCTCGGAGCGCAAGGCCCGTAATGAGTTCGTATCTCCAACGCCCAGTCGGCCCGGTTGTCCAAGCAGCCGACCGGTTCATCGACGACTAGCGTTACCAATCGATAGATGGCGTCGGAGAGGCTTAGCGTATGTGCGCCCGAAGAGGGGGGGGGGGGGACAACAGAAACAAATCTTCGGCAGGCGTACGTGCATTATCGACCCGCGAAAGCGGGGGGAGTCGTATAGTACGCGTACTAAACGTGCACGATGTGTATAACGTGGCCCGAGTCGAGGCAAACGGAAGTAGGCGTGTCGCCCCTTCGGTGTATGCGTACGCCGCCCGCCGGGACGGAATTCGGCGGCGTGTGTCTTTACACCAGCTTATTGATTCGGTAGTTTTCGAAACGTACGCCGTGATACGTAAGCTGTGCAGAACGCTGCGGGGGAGGTCGTTTCCGGGCGCCCTTACTTACTGCTCCGCGTGGGAGCGGAGCGTTTGACTTGCACGATGCTGTCAGGGAAGCGACGCGGAGACAATGTATTTTTTTTTTGTCTACACGTGTGAGGGAAGGGGCAGGGGGGCGTAAGGAGCCGCCGTCTTTGTTCGAAAATAGGTCGGCGGGTATTTTCGTTGCCGCCCGAAAGTGTGTTCGAAGAGCGCGCGTGCATTTGTTTGCCAATCTCGGAAGAAACGTAGGGTGGTATCGGTGATCGAAACTTGTACCGTGTTATTGGGCGTGATAGTCTCTTGCAAGGAACTCGGTCGGAGTGATACCAGTGTTGTTTTCTTGGGCAAAACAAGAGGTAGACTGAGCTTGTATCAAATGCAAGGTAAGTTTGTTGCGGGGCTCGTTGTTACGTGGTACTAAAGAAAAACAGCGCAAGGTTGTGGACTATGTGAACTTTGTGCTGTTTCCGTTCTAAATACTGTGTCAATACTTTATATCAGCCCCCGCGATGGCTTACCGGCTATGGCGTTGCGGGATCGAATCCCGATCGCGGCGGCCGCATTTCGGTGGGGTCGATATGCAAAAATGTCCGTCTGTCATGCATGGGGGTTAAAGACCTCCAGGTGGTCACAATTAATCCGGAGTCCCCCACTACAGCATGCCTCAAAATTAGATCATCGTTCTGACATGTAATACTCCAGAATTAAATATTAATTTAAATGCATTATACGAAGAAACTAGTGGACCAGGTTAGCCCCAGGAATTGGAACCAACGAGTCAACCAACGTTTTCATTCATCAGAGCTGTTTGTAGTTGCTGGACCACCTTTCCTAACATATTTACCGATATGGTTAACGAATGCTTCTTCTTACTAACCACTCTAACTTACGAAGCGCTTTGAAGGCACCGTCCATAGGAGCAACTTGATTTGGGCAAATTGAATCATGATGCCGCAAAAAAGTTTTAGCCCGATGACACCAGGACGAATGACAGACACAGGACACATGAGTTCATTGCTTATGTGTATTTTGTTGTTCGAACTTTTCGCATTACAGCTATTTTTTCTTGCATCACTAGTACGGGCACTATAACGTTTATTCAGGAGGCGTTCTGTACATTGCAGTTCTTAGGAACAAAATCAATTCTCACGAATGAAAATTTGCTTCGTGAATGAATTGGTGAGAATTATATGCGAGAGTGACGAAACGGCGGTAGTGTTCGGTTAGAAACTGACACGTTCTTCACGCAAGCCATAAATATTCGGAGCCAGAAAAAAAAAAACAGCACTGCACGTCCCCAGAGAATAAATTATTGGCGGAGCACTGCAGGATATGTTCTCCTCTGCATTTTGCCATAAGTGATAGTAGCAGACGTCATGAGTTCCGCATAAAAAAGTATAATAATAATTCTGGATGACGGATGTCACTAGCTTATGGCTTCATCCGCACCCCTCCCCTTCTTTCTTTCCTACTTTTTCTCCTTTTATGTTTTTGTTTTTCTGAGCGACCTTTCGTTAAGGCTTCTGGGCTATCGCATTTAGAGCGACAGGTTGATCATTCGAACAGAACATGAACAAATATATATATATATATATATATATATATATATATATATATATATATATATATATATATATATATATATATATAAAGTTTCCGCCGCAAGTACCGCAGAGCCGATTCCTCAGTGCCACGTCACCGATTGCAAAGTTGTTTTTGTTTTCTTTTGTTGTATTTGGATCGCTGTAGAGCAGCAAACATTCCCGGAACTTGCTTTGTTCCGTCCTTGGTTCTTTCAAGATACAACTTTACCGAGAAAAAAACTAATTAGCCCGAGAAGACACCTTCATAAACCAAGACGTCACGGCGTGCTAGTACGGGTACGTCACGGCGGCGTTGCCACCCGTGTATTGTGTTTGCGTCTTTCCTGGTTTACTATGCCTGTTCTCATGGCGCAAGAGTGGCTTGGCAGTGTAGAAGGCTAATTCACTGATACAGCTGAAGTATTTTTTTTCTCTTTAGCATACCTTTACCAGAGAAGAGAAAGAAACATGTACCCCTTACAAGCACCAAAGTGCCCCTAATGGCGTTTAACAAGAAAACGCTGTCGCAGAACCGAGTTGAAGCTGCGTCCACGTATAGTTGTGCGTTGTCGTGTATGAGCGGAGAGCGCAGGCGTGGGAGGGTGCTCTCCTGACGCAAGACGTGCGACCAGGAGGGGGGCCGTGTTCAATTTGCAACCTGGCACCATGCTGACGTACGACTCTTGCCATTGCTCCGCGCTTTGAGTTACCAAGGAACAAAAAATGAAACAAAAAATGCGGAAGGGGTAACAACAACAAAAGATACGACACTGAGACACACGTCATCAGCCGGTTTCCAGGCACCGTCGACCCACACCCTGATTTGGAAACTGGCACCGGGCCCCCATCGGTCACATGTCGCGCGCGGCACGGGACGTTTGTGGAGATTAATGTGGCGATCCAGTTATTGCAGCGCGCTGCGAAACGGAGGTTCTCTGTCGCCGCTGCTGCTTCGTGCAATATTCCCTGGGTATATGTGTAAGAACTGGCAGTGTTTTTTTTTTTTTTTTTGCTTCTTCGCGCGTGAGAACGGCGTTGCAGGGAGACGCAGGTGTAATATGGTGGAACATAACACACACGTCGGATTCACCGCAGTGTAGCTAGAAAGATTAGATAAAAAAAAAACGAACGTTGTTACGCAGTAATAACACGTAGAATCATTGTGCCGGGGCCACATATAGATAGATAGATAGATAGATAGATAGATAGATAGATAGATAGATAGATAGATAGATAGATAGATAGATAGATAGATATGGGTTCAAAGTTTCAAAGCAACGCAGAAACTATGAGAGACGCGGTTGTATCGTCATCATCATCATCATCATCATCATCAGCCTATATTTTTATGTCCACTGCAGGACGAAGGCCTCTCCCTGCGATCTCCAATTAACCCTGTCTTGCGCTAGCGTATTCCAACTTGCGCCTGCAAATTTCCTAACTTCATCATCCCATCTGGTTTTCTGCCGACCTCGACTGCGCTTCCCTTCTCTTGGTATCCATTCGGTAACCCTAATGGTCCAACGGTTATCCATCCTACGCATTACATGGCCTGCCCAGCTCCATTTATTCCGCTTAATGTCAACTAGAATATCCGCTATCCCCGTTTGTTCTCTGATCCACACCGCTCTCTTTCTGTCTCTTAACGTTAGTCCTAAGATTTTTCGTTCCATCGCTCTTTGTGCGGTCCTTGTTCTCGCGGTTGTATATTGCTCCCCAAAGAGTTGACTACCTGGGGTTATTCAACGCACAATCGCTCACTCACTCACTCACTCACTCACTCACTCACTCACTCACTCACTCACTCACTCACTCACTCACTCACTCACTCACTCACTCACTCACTCACTCACTCACTCACTCACTCAATCAATCAATCAATCAATCAATCAATCAATCAATCAATCAATCAATCAATCAATCAATCAATCTGAAGGTGAGCTTTGTGCCAACCTAATTTTGTCAACATAGAGCAACCACAGATGAGAGCTTTAGCAAAGAAAGTTAATTGCATGGAGTCTCGAAAGAAGGTTCCATAAATTTAAACTTTAAACTTGAGCCTTCGTCATACGGCACCGATATCACGTGCGGGATTTCCTAACCCTCCTGGTTCCTCCTTCACCTGAAAAGCCAAAGTCAGAATGGTGAGCCGTTAGCCAAAGCCGAGGCGGTGAATGGCACATTCCTGTTCCCTCCCGTCTGCCTATTCCTACCATAAGCGTCCCAAACGCTCGCAGGCGAGCAATTTCGCGTTTTCATGCCCCAGTTCGACTTTGTATCTTTACGGCAGACTCGTCTGTCACGCGCATTGCGATCGAAAAAAGTGTGACGCGTCGTCATTGGAAAAGTTCCGACAGAGAGCAACATCCCACTCTCTGGTTCAAGCATTCCACGAACGATTTCGCAGGCTGTTACGTCTTCCCATTTCCGCAGCTTGCAGAGCAGTTCGGCGCTGAACACAATTTCGTCGCTCACAAAACAACAAAAACTCACAAAGGCGACGTAACTCTCTCACGCCACGTCAGGAATTGCTTTCCCGGCCTCATAATCGGAAATGTTTGTTATTCGCAGACCTTCACTTGTGCCGAAAAACCGGCTACGAATGTTCTTGACATTTTTTTATTTTATTATTATTTTGTATTTTTTCTTCATGCTGCTGAGCAACGTCCAAAATATCCCAAGGTTTGTTTGCTCTCGACTTGAAAGACAGCAATGCGATCCCTGAACGTTCTTTGTTCCCCGGAAACGGTTCTAGCAGCGGCTGTCAGCTTTTCACGGCCGTAACAAAGGCCGTCCTGTCACGGTACTGCCGTTGGGAACTACGGAACGTTAAGCGCAGGGGCTGGACACAAACCGAGAACCTCATAAAGTAGCTAACGCTCTTTGCAAATGAACGGAAGACAACCGTGGCGTTTAATATCGTTTGTTTGCATTTGGCGGCTCTCAAAAGCAGATAATTGAGCCGTGCAACGCCGCGCATTCCGGGGGCAGAAACAGGAAAGCGACGAATTTGTATTAAACATACAAAAATACGCTTAGAGGATACCCAGGTGGAAAGTCTGGAAAACAAGGCGCGTATGTAAAAATTAACCACCATTACTATAAATAACCTAATTACTCTGTCGTAAGCTCACTATTAATGTCATTCCACATAAGTTTCACTAAGTAAGTACACAGAACATATTTGCAACCTGGCCGTCAGATGGATGGGAGAAATGAAACGATCGCTTCCGTTCCTTGTATTAGTTCCGCATTATGGCATTATCCGTAGTTAACCTTAAACGTTTCTTGTTTTATACGAGGCGTTGAGCAGTCGATGTTGGTGTTATCGTCAGTACTACTGTAGGCCATGCCAGGTTGCCCTATTCTCGAGTACAGGATTTCTAAGCACTTCGTGACTTTGGCTGAATTTGCGTCATAGCGCGAGCTGCTCACTTGCTCTTGTTGGTGTGAGGCTGGCGTTCGAGTCCCGATTGTAACTCGTTTGTTATAGCATTATTCCTAGTTTCAAAATGTTATAAATGGTGGTCTTCGATATTCAGAGGCTCGAGTACCACACGTCATGGCTTGGCTCATAAAGGGAGTTAGGTTGACGTTGCCGACGCCGGCACATTATATAGAAAAACTATACTTTGACGGTCGTTTGGGTCTTTTGCTCACGTTAAACGCAAGGTTAGTGACCATGATTTCAAACCTTCACATCTAGTCACGGCGCTGTCATCTCTTGCGGTTATGCGCTGTTCGGAACGCTGCAAATTCGCGGCTTCTGGAGAGGGTTTCTTCAGGGTCTGTTGTAACCCCTGAGCTATTGCTGATGCAACCTTAGAGCGCCTTCACAATCTCCTGCCACGGAGACTGCCCCCGGAGTACAGCTTGTATCCATGGATCACTGGGCGAAACTTTTCTGCGTTCCGTGCGAAATATCTGCAGATTGATGGTGTCCTTTTTTTTCGTGCATAGAAATTTGAATGGGTCTAGCTCAGTGAACCGAAGCAAGGTTGGGACAGTTGATTTTGAATGCATCATTACGGCATATTTTTATCCCTGTTGGTTGTTGTCTGTATGGGAATAGGAACGATTTTTCATGGCGCGGCTTCAGGAATACGCAGTCATCGTGGTTATATCCTGAAATGTACGTGGGCTAAGAGATGATTACCGTCGCTGACGTATTATATATAAAAATGTAGATAGTGTGGAAATGATCGAGATAGGTGAGAAAAGATCGAGATAGATTGCAATTCTCGCAATCGTCTAGCAGCTCTTTTTGAAATGTACGAGTATGTTCCCGATTCGTGTACATGGGGAGTATATTTGCGAAGTCACAGAAACCTAGTTATTGCGGTTGTGTCTATTGTGTGAGAAATCGATCCGGTGGAAATTTTTTTTATTCGCCTGCCTTTCGTCGGTACGACGCAAGATATTGTGAAGATGAACCGGTTTATCGATAGTATTCGCTTGTGAGTACCGTTTTTCATTGAGCAGCCGCCTTTGCTAGTAATAACTTTGCTGGGATCTGTGAGAGGCGCCCCGTTTTTACGAAACACTGTAAACCACGAAATTCTTAGCGAACCGAGTTCAGAGACCGCTTTTACAAACCATTTATTCACTAACCCACTGACTGGGTTTAAATGGACAATAAAGAGAAAAATAAGTTGGGTTGTATTTGTAAATTACGCTTCTATAGTACAAATAGTGGCTGTAGTCTTGAAGCAGTGATTGATGATGATGATTATAATAATGATGAAGGTGGTGTGAAGAGGGATGAGGATGAGTAGTAGGTGGAGTGCATTGTGCCCTTTGGTAGATTTTACAAGAGTGACATTCTTTTTTTTTGTATGGTCAGCTGTACAAATAGATGTTCAAAATGGAACAGTTGATGACACTGCCGTGTCCGCTGTCCGTCCACCTGCCAACAGCAAGATGCACGTATGCAAATAGGTGATAGACAATCAGCTTGCAGAGACACTGCCTTAGCTCTTGCACAATGCAGTGTTACAAAGCTTTATTCATTTTTTCTCAGCGAAGCTGTTAAGGGCTCACTCGTCGCTGGTCGCGTCCGGCAATAGAAAAAAACTCTAATTGGCCGTATGCTGTATGTGCGAGTGAAAGCGCGCGAGGGCGAGGGACGCGCGCTTTCACGGGGAGCGAACGCACGGCGGAGAGCAAACGCGACCTCCCAGTGGAAGGGGAGTGGTGGGCGAGGAGGGCATCGAGGCACCCTAGACTGTGCGTGCCCGCTCTCCCAAGGCGGCGCATGCGCGCAGCCCTGCCGGCCTCTGCCGCCTGTGCCGCCGACTCTCTCTGGGCTCTCGCCCGCCTCTCCCGTAACAGTGTCGACAACGGCGTTTAGCCGTTCGTTCACGTGGCCAGCGTTTTGACAGCGGCTGTGTGCGGTCACACAAACAACGCGCACAACCGTTGTCGACGGCGGCGGCGTTTTGCCCACGTTCGTACCGGACGCGTGCGGCGTTGGTGACGTGTTTATGAAGAACGTGCCAACCTTTGCCGTGCACCGTATGGCGGTGTACCGCAGCGTACATCAGGCGATGGTCCCTGTGGTCACTAAATAAATGAAAACCACCGGATCATGTATATTTCTCATTCTTTAATAGTTCAAATAACCAATTACCCCATCACATCCTAATAGTCATAATTGGAAATATATAATTCCCAGCATAGTACAGCTTCACTGGCCTTCCATCTCCACCCCAGTGGAAGGGCTGACAGTTTTTATTTCCCATATGCCCTGCGACAAAATCCTCCTGAAAAAGAAAAAAAAGGAAAAAAAAAAAACTATCTCAACTGTTTGTCTACTGCCAATGGAATGTTTTACGTGAAATGTCTTTAAGTCATAATCACCTGGTCGGAAAGCTATGACTCAGATTGGGGAAAGCTTGCTGATCCAAGAGTTTGAATCAATCAATCAAACAATCAATCAAGCAATCAATCAATCAATCATATTCCAAAATAAATTACACACAATTTTCACCTGATTGGTTCAAGCACAATGCGCTTGTAGACCAGAGGGGCAGCTAGTAGAAGAAACATCTAGCGATGGTGTTAGATGTTATCGAACTTTCATTACGCGCACACTTACATTTGCTGTGATTAATTTCACGATCACTTTTGTTCAGTGATTTGGTTTTATTTATGCTGTCGAACACGAAGAAATAAAATAGCACAGGCACTATCTACGTCACGCTATCCACAACAACGGATTTATAACAGGCAACAGATCTAAATAAGCATGTCAACGTGAGTATGAATAATCGCTGAGGCAACATTGGAGGTCTGAAAGTGCACAGCAACGGATTTATAACAGAAAACATATCTAATTAAGTATATCAAAAGAGAGAGATCAATGAGATGCAGAGCAACGGATTTATAACAGAAAACATATCTAATTAAGTATATCAAAAGAGAGAGATCAATGAGATGCGAAAGGCAGGGAGGTTAACCGGAAGGTAGATAGATATCCTGTTTGCTACCCTGCACTGGGGAAGGGGGAAGGGGAGACAGAAAAACAAAGAAAAATGCACACACATGCAAAAAGAGGGAGTTTACAAAGCGAACTGCAGCGCGAGTACAAAATTCAGTGAGGAAACTTTCGAGGTTTCAAAATGAGCGGAACAGTTGCTCTACCGCCAGTAGGCGACCAAAGTGATTACCGAGCAGAAACAAGTGTCGGCGCGCGTAGGCATGAATGCCGGGGGCGTCCCATTAAATAGGCTTCACGCGCTGAAACCTCCCACTTTTCATTGGAGGTTGGAAGGGGGGGGGGGGGGCGGTGTTTAATTAGATGACGCCAGCGCGCCACAAATGAGTGTCGTTGCCGAGCAAAGCGGCGAAGTTACGAAGCGCGACACCCGAGCTACTAGCGGACGTGCCATAAATAATTGGAGCCATCATAGTGTTTTGCTTCAAAAGTCGGTGGCTTTTGTGCGTCTGTGTGCGCGCCTTCACGTGTGAACCGCTTGAGTAGCGTGCAGGCGTTTGTGCATTTTAACGCGTTCTGCGTGAGAGAGTGGAGTGAATCTTTCGGGCGAGCATTCGAGAAACGCGTGTCCCTTGCTTTTTTCATATTTAGAGACCGTGGTCGCATGGAAAACGTTGGTGGGGTATTTGTGCATTACAGCTTGGCTGTCGCAGTGGCCATTTGCGTGAGGACTTCCGCGTGTTCGTTCAAGAGCCAGTATTTCCAAAACGCCAGGGAGCCATCACAAAAATGAAGCGTTGTGTATTCGAGCACCATCTTTCTATCATGACAAAATTGCCTGCTTAGCCGCTGTTCCACCTGTGAATGTTGAATTTCTGCATTTACAAATTCCTTCTTTCCAGAATCGCCTATGATAACTGTCTTGGCTGCTGACTGCGCGGGCTCTTAATGGATAACTGGTTTCTCCGCAGTAGACCTTAGTGAGTTGTTCTATATATTGAACGGTATCCAGCTCTGCGTACTATCTGTTTTCATATTTATCAATATAATGCATATGTTACGTAGACTACCCGTTCATTTCGCAACGTTTACTGAACCGTACGTATCGTCGGACGCGCGGCTACACGTAGTGACGAGGAACATGCAAGGAACGCTATTACCAACTGCAACTTTTGTTTGAGAAAAAGTCGCGCAACAAACAAGAGAGGCATTCGCGGCCAAACGAACAGAAGCCTCGATTTTTGGAATTCAAGTTTTCGGCAGAAGGCCTTTCTCAGGGGATGACCCTTGTGGCCATCCACCTCCTAGACGGCTATGCATACGCATTGTAGAGACAAAGGAGACAAAGTTGCAACGTTAGAACAGCGGTTTGAGTCTCTTGTTCAGGGCTTCATGTGCGGCGACCTCCCCACAAACTTGCGATTTCGTGCACACTTTGACGGGCACGTGATGCACGCCCGTGACGTGCCCCGTTCGTCACATTCTTTCCTCACGGCAGCTTGCGCTTTGAGACGCTGGGTCAAACCTTCGCTATCAGCCCACAATGTTCGTCAGATGGATACCTAGAAAGTGGCTGAAGTCCGCCTACATTGCTACCACATTAAAATAGACAATACACAGAGACTTTGACAGCAAACTTTACCGTGGCAATTCTTCTAATAAAGTTTGTCAGAAACCAATGGCTTTAATGAAGAGTTCGAGAAGCAAGGGATGCAATGTTGACTTCCCATGTCACCATCTTATGTTGGCGTCCCTGGGAATGAAAGAGCGGACGCCATTGCGAAAGAATCGCTCTCAAGGAGGTCGTCAACAGTGAGAGCATCGATCAGCCACCGGTTGTCGAAAGACGTAATTCGCCGCCACTTTCGGTCGCTCTGGATCCCGCCACATGAGCCGTGAGTAGTGAAGTCGCTTAACAGATCGGAATCCACTCTAAATTAAAGTAATAAGAGCAGGACCGGCCTGCACCCAGGCATGGGCTTTCAAAACTGGGCGAGGTACCCATCTGGTAAAGACAGAATGCCAGTAAATTGATGACCTGGTACACTTCATTTGGTCCTGGTGGTGCTTCACTATCGAAAGGAACACTCTACTTGACAACCTCCGAACAAGAGGATTTCCAAACGCGCGCGTGAAACAGCTAATGCTCCCAGAAGGGCCGAGGATAGTTCGTGAGGAGATCGCACGCCTTCAACTCTCATATCTATACGCGACATTGACCTCATAAAAATGTGGTAGCAGATTCCTCAACAGCAAAAGAGACGAACAGGCGGAACAATTGCCGGCCCAGCCTGCCAGGCTAACACCGCCAACAATAACATCTGTACGAACCAACCAACCATTCAGCCCAAAGCAAAGAGAGACACACCCAGTGAATATGGCGAACACGAAGACGCCACGATGAAAAAAAAAAAAAAAAAAGATTACCTCGTGTTGTGTTGCGGGGTTTTGGCGTTGTCGGGGTAGTTAGGGAAGATATGATCTCGCTCTCTTGTCAAGTGGCATTGTTCTTCCCCATGATCTCCGCTAAGCTGTGCCGCCGCTTTTCCCGCTTTCTCCACGCGTTTAGTGGTTGCTACGAGCCTCGGCAAATGAAAACTTATGATGCAGCGCATCTCTCCGCGGGGAGCCAATACGATCTCGCCCATAAACGGCCAGCGAGCAGCGGTTGCATTCGGCCTAAGCCTCGCCGAGCTCGCTCGCTCGGCGTACGTGCCTCGGACGCCGAGAGGCGACGACAACGACTGCTCGCGCGGAGGCGGGCGTTATCGAATTATGCCGTCGCATCAGGCTGGCGTGCCAGATGAGAATGCCAGCCTTGTCGCTTAGTTCGCCTTCTCACGCCTCGTCGCCCTTCGTTCGAACGACGCCCAATGTCCTTTCCTCTCTCTCTCTCCCCTCTCTTTCTTACTCGCTCTTTCTCTCTGTTTTCGGTGCCACCCCGCAGTTTTGCCGGCCGTGCGGCCGTTTGCACGGATCATTCTAATTGCGGTGCGCGAACCGTCGCAACGGCAGCTGGCGCCTTCGATGCGAGCGTGTAGCGAAGCGTTGGAAAGCGACGCGAACACTCTTATATGCGTCGTTGATCGTGGCGTTTGCGATGCAATACAGATGGGTAAGCTATTGGTGAGGAGCAACTTTATGGAGAGGGTGACGAGTTGAGAAAGCCGGTGTAACGGAGCACTTAGCAACTGTTTGAAGACGCACGAATGTAGAGAGAAGAACTACGTCACGCCAGGGTTGAGATGCCACTGAACGTTGATTGCTAAAATTGGAATTGTTATTCTGTTGAGAAAGATTAGAGGTCTGCGCAAGCACACAACAAACTTGAGAATGTGCAGAAACTAAATAGCGTGTGAAAGCCGAATAATATGTCAATAATTGTTAGTGATTCTCTCGAATAAACTGCATTTGCCTGCGGCAGGGATAGTGATAGTGCGGGATAAGTGATATCGACAATGGTAGTTAAGGTTGGAACAGGAAGAATTGATAGTATGAACATTTGGGTTGTGTATGTTTATTTTAGAATAAAAAATACTCGGCAGGTATTCATTGTATAATGCGTCCTCTTGCTGAGTGGGTGGGAGAGAGAGAGAGAGAGAGAGAGAGAGAGAGAAAGAGAAACATTTGTTGAACGAAAATAAATGAAGTGGGAACCAATACGCTCAAAGCTTGATTGCCTGTAAAGCGTGCTCTGCTGCAGCAATACTCTCAATGCGGAGAAGATGCATTTTAAATTTAAAGGAATAAAACATGAGGCATAATTTTGGTCAAATTAAAGAATGGACACACTTTTATTTTCTTCAAAGCTTTTAGTAGAAGCTGCTAGTGTTATGCAGTTAGCCATGCCGCAAACTTTCGATAACGAATGTAAGGCAGGGTACTTTGTCGAGGTCAACAAGCGAATAACAATGTGCTTATTATATACATGCCTTATTTCGTTTTGTTCTTGCGTTGCTTGTTTTCCAAAATGTAGAAGTGGCATAGCAGTGCTTAAATACGATGTGTGGTAATATTTGAGAAAATACGGTAAAGCACTGGGACCACGGCGTGCAAACTGCGAGTTGCTAAGAAGCTGTGTTGCGAAAGGCTCTCGTCGGGCTGCCGCTCCACCGTTCCCTGAAACTCGACACGCGACAAACGACTGTCCTAACGGTACCGCAAGCACGAGTACAAACGGCCGTGTCTCGCGTACAGTCGAGAACAGGACCAAAACTAGACGGTAACCCGCTAACACGCGCCGACATGCTCTATACGCTGTGGCTCAGGCACGTGGGGATGGTTCCTTGGCATGGTGCGCTAACTTGCTTCAGCGATACGTGAGAACGCTTCAGCTACTCTTCTGAGCAAGAACACCTAGCGTGATGAAAAATTACCTACACGAGGAACGAGCACGGTTCACCCTACAGGCGAGAATCGAGACACTCCGGTTCCTCTCGCTGTGGTTGTTGCGTCGCGCCAAAGCTTCGAGTTTTCGTCGCCAAGTGATCAGCCACGAGTGCGATGGTTCCTCCACACTTTGCCTTATGAGGAAACGGGCAGCATTCTGCATTGTAGCCGTAATCATCACTATAACGTACAAAATGGTGGTGCGTGTAATGCGTAACAATGCACAGCCTACTGCATTCTTAGTGCTGAAAACAGGCTCATGAAACCATTGCTTCGAGCATGCGTCTGTGAAAAGAAGAGAGCCGTCTGCTTGCTGTTGTTACTTACGTTTACACAAACCCAATAATGTCGGGTCGAGTTGGGTTGTCGGGCCGAAATCCGGTCGTCGGGTCAATGTAAACGCTAGCGGGTCGGACAAAGCGCGCGCCGAGGCGACTTCAATCAAGCCGCCAGCAAGGGGTGGGTCGACTAGCCAAGCCGCTTCGCAAGGCTTCGTTTTAACCACGTCAGTCCGAGCTGGGTCAACTCGAATTCTGGCATGCGTCGCTCTCGATGAGTTCATGGAAACGAAGCTTCAGTGCAGGGGAGTGAACGCTCGGGTTCAGGTCAGGCTTTAGCTTTCGCACACCCAAAGTTAGGAGATGCCAACCGCCAGGCGTATGCAACGCGACAGGAGTACTCACAGGAGTACGCAAGAACGGAATACAGGAGTACAGCAGTAAGGAGTACAAGAGTACAGGAGTTAAGAGTACAGTAATACAGGAGTAACAGGTGTACGCAAGAGCGCAAACAGGGTTTTGGGTGTTGGGTACCCTAAGACGCTTGGGTGTGCTCTTAAACTCCCTAACACAGTCCATGCCTGGACCTAAAGCAATGTTTGCAGTATTCTGCAAATGAAAAATATGAACATAATGAGAGCCGGCTGTGTGTTCTGAGAATGGGGAGGGCCATCGCCCATTGTGCTCCACTGATCCTTCCATGAAGCTTCCATTCATTCGGCGTAGCGTGGAGGCCAATCAGTGATGGAGAATGGAGGAGCCCTTTTTTCTCGTTTAATGCTTCGCTTTGCTGAAGCGACCCGATGCTTTCAATGCAATATGCAGGGTTCACATTGCCTTTATGTTCGACAATACGACACAGGTATACTTTAACAAACCTGCTAGAGTATCCTTAGAGCTTTTGCCGACGAGGCCTTACGTCCCCACGTGGGAGACCTAAGGCCCCGTCGGCAAAAGCTCTGAAGGACCTCAATAAAGTTGTTACCAACCAACCAAGGGTATCCATTCTACACTTATCCTTTCCAAACCTCGTGCCAGACGTTCGGGTTATTACCGCGAAGCTATGGGCGATCGCGCAACGAAGGCCTTCACCAAGCCTTTTCCTTTTTCCGACCTCCCCTTTCTGCGCTCACACCGCACGACGACCCTCCGACTGCCGCCGACAAAATGGCACGTTTTGGGACACCGCTCCCCGTAGCAGTAGTAGTCGTAGTCCACCGTAATTGCCCCGTCGCTCCGCCCGTTGAACATCAGCTAGAAAGTAAAAAAAGGAATAAAGGAAAGAGAGAAAGTCTGCTCACTACGGGCGAGCTCTTTGTTGCCCTCGCATCGACGGTTAAGCCTCGTTCGTACTCGGCACGTTTCTTTCTTCCCTACTTTTTTTCCTTTCTTTTCTTTCTTTCTTTTTTTTTCCGAGAGCGACACGACGGCGTATGGGTGCGAACTCCTAGCTTGACGCCTGCTATGGCCTGTCGGCTTCACTCTGATTGCTGCTCATTTTCTTTTTCTTTGTGTGTGTGTGTGTTTTTTTTTGTTGTGTTTTGTTTCTGGTTTGTGTTTCTCTCTTTGTAGCAGTTTTACTCGCCCCGACTTGGTGAGTACGGTACGAAAGGATACGCTTCTCTGCCTGCATCACCAGACAGGTGCTTAGCAATGACGCGACGTGATTGCCGGCTGTTCAGCGAAGCGTTAAGCATGCCTTAGAGCTCACTGTGGTATTGTGTAGGAGGCAAAAGAGGAGAAAAAGAAAGAAAGATAGAGAGGACCCCGACAGGGAAACTGTTGCGAAAGAGCTAGGGCAACAGCCTCAGTGCTATGCTCAAATGTGCGCCGTTTTATTTATTCTTTGGATAATGTTCATGTGCTTTTCTTGCACGGTACGTACAGGGCACGTCAATATCTAAGGCAACGCCCGGTTGGTGTTCCAAGCCGGTAGTGTTCCTTGTTCCTATGATGGATTAAAAGATTCATTGGAAAACTAGAGCGCTTGAACTGCGAGGCACATTGAAGGCATCAGCAAGCCTGTCCATCGTATTGAAACTGTACATCCAAATATAATTAGGAAAAGAAACATTTTTAGCCAGATTTTTTAATGGCGAGAACTATATGATAGATAAGTTAGTCAGGTTCTTTTACGTTAGCGAGAATCACTGTTCTGACTTTGATTATTCCCTTTCATAATGTATGCAGAGTGTACTTCAACCTAATAATTTAGCGACATTTATAATGTTGTATTCATATCATACTAGCATCTAAAGCTTTTTTGACATGTGTAAAAAAGATTGTTAGAAACTCTGCTTAAGCAAACTTTCAATATTACCTCAAGTGTAGGGTAGCAAACCAGACGCTCATCTGGTAGACCTTCCTGCCTTTCCTTTTCTTGCTTTCCCTATATCTCGCTCAACATCGCGCAATGCTATATATTTGAGAGCGTATAGTGACACGTATACATGTTTATCTTTCGCCGATGGCCGCTTTCCACCGGCTAACAAATGTTAAACGTTATCGATGCTTCTTTCCGTTGCCTGTTTTCACCGACGCTTATGTTATCTGATTGTATGACCGACGCGAATTGTCTAGAACTTTCTGGAAGACACGCGGGCATCAGGGATCAATCTGGAACCTTCGATGACTCAGGTATAAAAGCCGACGCGCTTCGCCGCTGATCAGATTTCGACGACCGCCGACTGTGTTCGCCGCTTTCGTTGTGCTTCGAGTGTAGCTTGCTTTTGTGGGCACAGGTTCGCCCAATAAACAACCAGTTTCGTCATACACAGTTTTACTACTGTTTACTTCAGCGTCACTACTACGTGACAATAGGATCGTCAATTTCAATACTTTTCGTCAATGCTCTTGATAGAGCCGCGGGTACAGTGGTATAACTGCAACTCATCGATTGAATGCTTGGGCATGTGAAGCGAACGGGACACTTTCTGTATCAGACGTCAAGACTGTTATTTGCACTCTGCGGCTAAAACCTTGCTAAGACATGTGGTTCGACGAACATGCAATGTCATCACTCCTATACCGAGTTGACCCATTCCTGCGGTTTTTCACCGAACCAAAAGATTGACCACACGTTCGGCACGCTTCTCCATCGTTTACGCTTAAGATGTACCCTACACGCCTCACTCCTTTGTGTCACAGCAAAAGACGAACGTCGACACATTGTAGTTAGCGTGGCAACTACGACGCCTCAGTGTAGCATATTATCATAGAATGCGCACAATATGACCAGCAGCGTGTTCATTTGCCTGATCGTTTGAACACCCTTGACAGACGTCTTAGAGTGAAATAAGTGCTTGGGCCGTGGTCGTGCCCTGATAAGCAGATGCATGCTGTAAGTGCCCTTCGCGAGTTTTTAAGCAAGACTAATATGATAGACTGCCTATAAGTGACATTGCTGTTTTGTCTTGTACACTATGGTTTCTTTCTAACGAGCAGATCTCGCGAGCGAGTTATTCGTATGTGTATATGAAAAAACTTGTGTGGACTCCTTCGCTCCTCTGTAGTGAGCGACTATCCTGTAGTTACTGGACTAGGCTTTTTGAACTGGTGCCCGTATATGAAACAATCTTTGTGCGCTTGTTGTTCTTGTGTGCATCGTGTTTTTTGACATTTTATTCTTCCTTTCTCGGTTCTCTCTTTTCTTGCCTAACGGATGTGGGATTTTGTGATAGCCGGCTCTGACGTACCCTACCTACCCATGCTTCTACAGCTAAAGAAAAAGGAAGCGTGTAGAAATACCGGATGCAATCGGCAATCATACGCGTTATCCAGTCGCGTGCGACCACGTCTTGCTTACCCACCGATCCAGGCCAGAAGATCGCATAAGCCAGCGATTTCTCAATAAAAACTAATGTAGGTGTCCACACGTTGCCGGTATTTGTCTGCTACGACTGCAGGAGGCGTCATATGCGGACGCTAGACGTCGGTTCAGCTTGCTTATGTACGTTTTATCTCGCGAGGAACATGTTCGGGCAAAGATGAGAAAGTCTCTAATACACTTGCTATAACGCGGCCATAGGCGACCGCCTAAGCTGTGGTGCTGTATCGGCGCATCGTAAGGTCTGCGCGATTCTCGATCAGTAATGCTGGCGCTCAGTGACCATGGCGATGACTCGGTTCGTTAAGGTGATGTTACGGATTCGCTCAATTGCAACAAGTGAGGCAAACCTTAAATCACCCGTTCATGATGGCGCTTACGCTGGTTCGGCCGCTTCGCATTCGCGTTCAAATGACTCTGAACCGTTTTCTCATTTCGTTCGAGGCGATAGGACGAAGCAAGATTTTCACATCAGTAGCGAGTCCGTGAAAGATGCCCTGCTGCCGTCATTAGCCACGCCGTCTCCTTCAACAGCCGCCAGGCGTCGAAACCAATCAACGTTCATGCTGCAGTTCACCTTATGCCCATACGAGTGTGTTTTTTATCTGCTTTTATTTTTTTTTCGGATAAGCCATGCAAGTGACCAATGCCGAGAGAGACATATAGAGTTTAATAAGTGGAAACTGAGGATGCCAGCCTTGCTATGCAGGGCTTGCTGTTTCAGGTGGAAGTTTTTGAGATGACATGAAGACGAAAAGAATACACGAGGCAGAGAACACAAAAGAAAGAAAGAGAAAAAAAAACAACAATGCCGAGCTTCTTATTGAGCGATGCGGATGGGAAAATGGGAACCTTGTGACGAAATTAGAAAGCGAGCAAAGCAGTGGTAAGCACAAAATTTTTCCTTTATTTTGCGGTCGTTGTTTAAACGAGAACGCAGGTTAATATGCATAAATAGGCGCCCCACTGAGCCTTAACACGCCACGAGATTTTAAAGATGGAGGGCTTGCATTGCCCTGAAAAGACGCGAGTCGATGGCGTAATGACGTATACTTAACGGGGCTGTCTGACGTAAGCGTTTCACGGCGGTTACGCAGAGAAGGGCCACATCTACTTATCTTGCATCTCTTTCGGCGTTCTTGCGGTCTCCTTCGAGCCTCGAGGCTTCGCAAACAACTATTGCCTCAACCTCGCGTTCTCCGCGGCTGGCTCTAGTCCGCAAACCGCGCACTTTGTGGCGCCCGCTGCTGACGTCATGCGAGTGAGTTGGCTTATAACGTCGCGATGTTTGCGCGGGGATTTCGTCAACCGCAGTCAACAAGGCTTTCTGACACGGCGACGTGGAAATCCCCTTAAGATCTGCAGCGTAGGAATTAGGGCGCACGGTTTAAACCTCGCCTCATTGCGTTCGCGTTTGATGGGGCTAGAGAGAGGAGGTGAGTTGGCAATTTCGAAAGCGCATTGATAAAAAAAGAACGTACTAAGCGAACCGAAGTTTGCGGAGAACACTTCGTTTTCTTATTAATGTTTTAGCGCAGAATCCACAAAACGGAACACAGAGACACGAACGCAACTAACGCCTGTTCCGTTCGTGTCTATGTGTGCTTTTTCTTGTTCAAGGATAACAGATTGACCACGTTTTCCGCACTTATACCCATAGTAAAGCTCGAAAAACTCATCCACAACTGCGAAACGGTCCGAAATACTTAAAAAAACGCTTTGCGCCGGTATTTGCAAGCAATTTCGCACGCTGGGGTGGTTCGTAAAAGCCAGGCACTCACACAAACTGCTCTTACTTCCGAGCAATCTTTATTTTTTTTCAAATTTCTTCGTCATTTTTCGTGTTTTCTAAGCGCGAAGTTTGGTAAAGAGAATGCTGTTGGTGGGTGCCGAGCGATTTGCTACGAAATACATCGGCATAAACATACCAGCGATGCAATATAGATAGATACAAGGTAGATACAAATATCACGGATATCTGTCGCTGTATCTAGCAAGTGGAGACAACGCTGTTGTGTTAGCACTGGAGTCCTCGAACGTAGCCTCGAAAGCCAAAGTAATTTCAACCAGAACAACACAGGATAAATAGAGAGAAAGGAAAACGACGTTATTGCCGAAGAAGACTTAGCAGCGAGCGACGAGAAACAAAAGAGGAGGGCCCCCCTCAAGTCCCAATTTGATCGCTTCCCCACGCAGCCTGGATGCATTGCAGGAAACGAAGTACAACGCTGGCAGGCGCCTCGCGCGACGTAGACGCCGACGCCACCAGAAGGGTAGGGATGTGTACGCGACCGGCCGGCGGCCGGGCCGATGCGTCCGTGTCACGCCAAACCCTGATCGATAGCTGTTTGAGGAGACACGCGAGAAGGAGGAGGAGGAGAAGGGGTGAGAGGAGGCAAAAGGGCGCGGCCGGCGTTTTCCTCACGGGAACACGGCGGGTGCCTGCCCCGCGTCGCCCGTGTATCGCGCGTTATATTTTGATGATATTCGCGTGATCGCGGATAGCAAAGCCGACCAGTCGTAAGGACGTCGCCGTCAATAAAGGGAGAGGGGGGGGGGGGAGGGGAGACATCACTTTCCGTGCCCTTCTCCTGTCGGTGCGATCAGGCTTCACCTCACGGAGAAGTGCATCGACTTGCGACAGGACCTTGTTTGCTTCTTTTTTTTTTAAAGAACAATTTGGTGCGTAGTTAAGAAAAAGGGCCAAAATGACGTTTTCTTGGCATTAGCTCAGCTCAGATTGAGCGAAGGAAGAGCAATAAAAACAAAAAGGAACAAGTAGAAACAGCGGACAGGGGAAAGAGAGAGAGAGGGGCAGGGGAAAGGGGCTTTGCTTCTAATTGTTTATTGTGAGACACCTGTGATTTGCTCTTATACTCGTGCTTGTTTTGCCCACTCGGTGTAAGAGCAGTGCAAGGGTGTCAGGTGATAAACAGTTCGAAGTTGAGCACCCCCTTTCTCCTGTCTATTATTATTCTGGCGTTTTTTTTGTCCTATCTCTCCTTCGCTCATTCTTGCGCTAATGTTAAGAAAACGTAAAATGGAATGCTAACTCACATAAATAGGCCAGCGCCATAGGATGACGCCACCAGCCCTGCTGTTTCGAGTAACTAGATGACAATCATTACTGAAAAAAACTAGCTTCGTGGTCTATGCCGCCACTCCGTTTCGAAGGAGATTCCTCCACCGCCATCCTTATCATCATACTTCTACATCGTTGTTATTTTGGCCTCCTTTAATGGAAATACATACATGGATATGTTACATCTCTACAGTGTCTATCTTCTCCCCTCATTGCGTTGGTTCGGGACTTCAGATGCTACAGGTCCAGGAACTTTCTTCAAAGCTTCATCAATTCAACAAACTTATCTGAAGCAGCAGGTTCTGCATAGCAAGGCTTACATCTCCAATTTGCATTAAACTCTTTCTTTCTCTTTCGGCAATTCGTTGCTTGTGCAGCTAAAAAAACAAAAAAAAAACAAAAAAAAACAAAAAAAAAACACGAAAGCACCATCGCATGAGCATAAGGCAAGCTACAGTATGGACGTGCATTGCTTATGCCGCCGGGCGGCAATTGAAAGACACAGCGTGGCTAACGATCTGGTTATTAGTCCAGTTTTGTGACTTTTGACAACTTTCTGAGGACAACTATCATGCAAGAGAACATACATTTTCCTTAAATACATCTAATAATAGAAAAAAACCAATTGTAGTATGGCGAGGTATTGCGCTTATTTATACCAGGTTATACCTGTTCAAGTGCTGGCCGTGGCGGCCACCTTCCCACAGAGACGAAATGTGGGAAAATCCCGTTTGAGGAGAGTGCGGTGGGCATAATGAATAACAAAAAAATTTTAGAGCGCAAGAATTTCGAAATGTTTTCCATGCCACGCTTTTGGGGCCGCGCTTCGCAGCTCAGAGGCTGCCTTAGGGACACAAAAGCCTATCAATCATAAGTGTCTACTTTCGGTGTTTGTTTGTTTACCGCGTCGCGTGATTCACTCGCCCTTTCCACATTCCTCTCGTGAGTGCCTCTTAGTATTTCTCTTAGTGCGTTCTTTGGCGCCGTCCGGAGATTTCGGGGGCGCGTGACATGGATCCTCTGTAATTCCTGGTGGCGTCCCAAGTTGTGACATTGACGGATTGCTCGGGCTATGGTCCGGTGTACGTCTCCGCGAGGCACCTGGGGTTCCAACTTTCGCTCGGAGCTCGAGATGTCAGCGTATAAGTTTAACATGTCGGTCACCACGATGATCACTGCGTCCTATTTTATTTTTTTCTCGAGAAGACAGGGAGAACTTCGTTAG
Source organism: Dermacentor silvarum (assembly GCF_013339745.2). Classification (NCBI taxonomy): domain Eukaryota; kingdom Metazoa; phylum Arthropoda; class Arachnida; order Ixodida; family Ixodidae; genus Dermacentor; species Dermacentor silvarum. The sequence continues at coordinate 25,121,270 of NC_051163.1, forward strand.
ACACGCGCTCGCGTGAGCCCTGACCACAAAAAGCATCGCGTGATGAAGATAATTTACGGTTGCAAACATTTTTTCTTTTTTTTTTGCGCGGGAGCTGATGAAAATTCTGCCGAAAGTACCGCGTGAAAGCCCACGCAGTAACAACAATTATTTTCAATGAAAACACCAAACTTTGTTTTCTCACGAATGCACGAAAAAAAGAAACAGTAATTTTTAATTGTTCAGCAGATAATCACGACTTCAGTAGAAGGCTTATTCGTTTTTTGTCTTTTTTTTAATTACCTCAATGCCCATCAAGAAAACTGGTGAAAACGTGGTGCACAATTTAGGCGAACGTTTTTACTCTTGGCCAATACCGATTTTCTGATTCAGATACGTGCCAAGTATGGAGATGATTTCATTAGAAAACAGCTGTAATGATTGGAATGAGCGAAAACTTTTGTTCTAGCAACTGTACGTAGCATAATTTTAATTGAGAGCCTCAAATTTTTGTACAATGCTGCCGAAAATTGTTTAAGAAATATAAGCATAATGTTTTAAAAAACTAATAATTCTCCACCTAAAAGAAATATCGCAGTTCTGTAAACTGTATCTGTTAGAGCATACAAAGTGGATAAATATAATATATGAATTTACAGCTTACGTGAAGCAGTCGCGATGTTTACCACTGTTTCGCTAAAATCCTACTCACGAGTGAGTGTCATATTTTAAAGCGGTGTAGGATACATAATTTTGTTAACTTTAGATGTATTACTAGCTGTAGTTTGCAAAATTACTGCATCGTTTTTTGATTGCCGAGTCACAGTTTGAAACTTGATAATTGAGTTTAGTGAAATTTCGCGTTTGAATGATTCACATGGAAAATAGTATTACGTCACTTGAAAATCCACTTCAATAATAACACATATTAACATTTTCTTTTGAATGCAACAATTCTAATCAAGATGGCTGCTTTTCTCGCCGAAAAAAAATTAATTTTCCCTCGTTACCATGCATTTAGATGGGAACGCCAAGCTGAAAGGTTCCTCTCAAATCGACGGCTTAGCTCCAGCGCGTAAATGCCTGCCTTACACGAGTAGGGAGAACAGCCGCAGTTGCATAAACACACACAAAAGAACGAAGCTTTAATGTCTCGTAAGACCACTTCCTACTTGAAACTCTCAGGAGATTTAACAATTGCAGCGCAAAATTACCTAAATAAATGTTTTCTTTTTTGTTTTGTTTTTCTGCTTGTTTTTTTGTGTGATGAGATCTGTAATCTGCTAAGCGCTCAGCCATCGAGCTTCATAATTTTCTTCATTCGTCGTTTTTTTTTTTTGTGTGTGTGTGTGTTCATAAACCACGCCTTCGTTGTATCACGTACACTCTGGACACGAACGTACGAGCCAATGTCCGTGCAGGCGAGCGCTGGCGAGGATCGCAGACTTCCAGTGAGGATATTGCTGAGGACGTCGTTTAAAGAGCCGGCGTCCGGATATTTAAGCAATTTCCGGCTCTCGCGCGAAATGTATAAGACACACATTTTGGGGTCTGTAAACATCCGGCAGGAGCACACACCTTCTTTAAAGCAGCACTTCGCTTCGCAAGCGTACCCCAAACGCCATTTAAACACCGTTCTAAAAATTAAATTATGGGATTAGACGTTCCGAAACTGCACAGATGGTTATGAGAGAGAGAGAGAGAGACAGACAGACAGAAAGAGAGAGAGAGAAATAACATTTGTATCTTGTGAGTAATGTGCGTGTTTGTGCTTTTCGTATGATTCAGGCGTCCTCTCTCGAATGCATGTAGTGCGGTGCATGTGTTAATTAGTGTTGATGATTTCCCGCGAGAGACTTCAAAATACGTAGCCTTTCGTTCCGCTGCATCTTTCCACTATTGTCTGGGGTTTCGTGTCTTCGACGAGGCCAAAGGATTGGAGGTCCCAGATTTTCTGCGCAGGTGAGAGCCGGTGTGCTCCTAAATTTCCTCGCATTCGTTGATGGCCTGGAACCCATTAGGCACGCCGTTGTTAAAAAGGCTCCGTATTAACATTGATAACATAGAGTTCTCTGACGTACACCTAGTGCAAGGCTAGATGAGCGTTCTTGCATTCCGCAGCCATCGGAATTCGACCTGCCGGGGCTGGATTCGAACCCACGCCCTCTTGCTTCAGGTACCCGACGCCATATAGACAATGCAGCCACCGCGACGGGTCTAAACACAGCTTTAAGGAGAGTGGGATTGGCCAACGTTGGAATCAGCCGAGGGAGGAAACAAACTAAAATTTGGAATTTCGCAATTTTTCTCCTCGAGCCTTGCTGGGTCACGGTGGGAAAGCCAACAGCTCTTTCCTTGGTGTGCCGAGAAAATAGCAGACTCCGAGAGAGCGTTTCAGGTCGTGACTGCCGGGGCAAGACGGGAAAGGGACTTTGTGACAGCGGTGAACGAGCAAGAAAGTTGTCTTCATTGCAGCATCCCCGTGTGTGTGCCCAAGTGGTTGGGACAGCGTCTGCTTCCCTTAGTCCGTGCGACGCAAACGGCGTCTCCGTTAGTTTGACGACCCTCTCGAATAGCACTTGATGCTTCCGCCGTGAATTTGTGACGTAAAACAAGTTTCGCTTCACTTTCAGGTTCTTGGCGACAGACCCGGGCTCGGGCATTGACTTGTGTTCGTGTCGTCTGGGTCTCGCGGTTCTCGCATTTTCTTTCTTCCTTTCGCTGGCAGTTTCATTTCGCTTCGTGTCGCTTGTCCATCTTAGCCGGCGTCATCTTTATCGTTCGTCTTTGTCGTTTATCGACTTTTGTGTCAGCTTTTTTTTTCCAAGCCAAAACTCTGCTGTCTGGTTGTGCAAAAAAGAAAGTGTCGTCTGCTCAGGCCTTCTGCAAGTGCACGGCTGGCGTTGCGTCACTCTTGCTATTTGCCACACGCGCGGGGTCGCTCTATCGTCTGGTTCGTTTGGTTCCCGCATTCGGCGAGTTTTGGTGGCCGCTACGAGTTATCGACGCGAGGCGATCCTTCAGATTGACTGCGCATCTCCGAAGGGCGTTCGAACGTGATTATCTCAGTGTTGTGCAAGGCGCCATTGCCAGAGATCCATAGCCGGCATGCGGTGTAAAGGAAAGTTTCGTTGCAATTCGTGCCATCCAAGCGACTGCGCTGTAATGTCTTGCATTGTAGTTGAGGTATTTTCGGAATACAATAGGCTACTCTGAAAAATAACGAACGTGCACGATTACGGCCGAAGAAGTTACGCTTACTGTGCTGTACAAACATGATGGCTTTTGTCCGAGCGTGTTGTTGTTACTTGCGCTTTTCCATTGCACCGAATACTACGTTGATAGTACGCTTTCTATCCCTGCGAACTTTCGCCTTTGGGGCAACGTTTCTCTTTATAATAAGAAAAAAAAATCAGCAAAGACAACATTGTTATTTGACGCTCCGTCTTCCTATCGAAATGGCAATTTTTGTGAAATCCTATGCTAAAGTAAGCAACTCTTATCGTAGCCGTTCATTTTATCCAAAGCGCATTTTCTCCAATACCGATGACGCACCATGCCGCTATTTTTAACTCTCCCAGATCGACGACCGGCTTATTCCTTACTGTCGAGCTCTTTAATGCTTTAAACGTCGTAGTCTTTGCAAGTGCAGCTACCGTTTATTTTCGTTTTTTTTTACATCTTCTACCCCCTCCCGCTTTTCTATCAGTTCTGTAAATAAAAGGGTTGGTTGAGTTTAGCGATAATAGCTCTCTTGGCACGCCAAGGCGTTTTCATTTTCGGAAAAAAATCCCCGTTATTGATCTACCCAACAAAGTCATCGGCCCCGTAATAACGTTTTGTGCAATCCGGAGGGACTTATCTGTTTCGGGGAAAAAAAGAAAGCAACGTGGAAAAAAGGTGTATTTTAAATGAAAAAAAAAAGTTCTTTTTTTAGGGAATTTCAGCAGAAGTTTATCGCTGTCTATTTCCCTGTCAAGTCTTCGCTTAGCCTCGACTTACGCAATTCATCTGAGATTTAAAACGAAGCCTTTATTAAACCTGATAAAGGTTACGTTGATGTCAAGCTAAGCCGCACGTGTCATTCGTAGGAAAGGTTGACTCCAAATTTCGGGGGTAAAAAAGGTAATGACCTGACACACTGCCAGCCCTTAACTATGGGGTGGATGAACCGGAATGAGAGCAGCGTTAGCAGCAACGTAGTACAAAACCAAAGTCAGTCATTCAGGGTTGTTATAAAGCTTGGTCGGCAAATGAACTTCTTATCATACACGTGCAGTCAGTTGGGAAACAGATTTACAGACTTCACTCGTACTAAAGGATGTGAACTCAAGCCTCGCGCGTAGGAAAGTAGTTAAAAAAGACATATTGGGTACGTTTATTGAAAAAAAAACAGAATTGGGTAACCCTGTAAACGCGGCTATTTATTTTCCATACCCGTTCCAATTGGTTTCTCACTTTGTCATTACAGAACGCAACGTCACGCTGCCATTATCGGCGTCAGTCAAGGTTAAGTCCTTTTTCACATCTGCAATTAAATTTAGGTCAACTATAAAAAAACCTGAGATGGCAAAATATAACCCACTCAGCACTATAGTCTCTACAATAGTCACTGTATTGTTTCGTAGGTTAAATAAATAAATAAATCAATCCGTCAGTCAATCAATCAATATAATGTGTCAGCCAATTACCTACAATTATTTCGTCTTCTTCAATGAAGCCAAAATCACTCAAAGGAAAAAGCGGCTTGCGGAGCCCGCATTTATTAATATAGTAAATCTGAACGCAGACAGAGAGAAACGAGAAGGGAAACGTACGGAGGTTAACCAAGGTCAAGCCCGGTGGGCTACCCTACGCTTGGGGAGAGGGAAAAATCAGAGCTGCACATTCTACTAGGCGGATGAAGCGTTGTACAGGAAATGATCGTTATGCAGAGCATAACATGAACACAGAAGATAACAGAGCATAGCGTTACATGATCGTTATGCAGAGCAGGTTAACTCGTTGCTGGGGCTTTGCCGCAATAAGCGTATTACTGCAGAAATGCACCCTTTACAGGAGAATAGTTGTATCGTGAATTGTGCAGACCAATTTCGGGGGACAGGCGTCAATATTCCGGTCGTCCGTTTTCAAATATTGTGGTGCACTAACTACAAGCACTAGTAGTAGCAGTTATGCTGGTGCTAATAGTTATACTAGTGATAGTACTTACACGGCAACACGCAGAATGTAGTATATGACAGCTTAGAAGAGGAAATCATTGGGGCAACGAGAACCTCGCAAATTGAATGAGCTCGGACATTTAGACCACGCAGTCATAATGCGTTTTGTTTCCTGCTAGCTAAAAATATCACAGTTAATATTGTGAATCAGGTGGGGCCGTTTGTAAGGTTTCTCGCGATTGCGGTTTGAACCGTATTTTCTATGAGCTCATCACTGCGATTC